>NC_137675.1:60178220-60205720 GCF_963989245.1 Nansenia antarctica | reverse complement strand
TAGGTGTTGTAAGGCAGATCTCATGACTCACTTGTGCATGTGGGTGTGAGTATGTGTGGGTTTTGGTGGGTTTTTGTTGGCCTTATGAGCACTAGTCCATGTCCATGTAGGTGGGGGGCAGGGGAGGGGGGGACAGTCATGTGAATCCAGGTTGACGGACCTCCATGCTTGTATAGTAGACTCTGTTACACAAACAGCTCTTAACATCCCTACATCTGCGTATTAACCACAGCCTGTTAGCCCGAACCCTCCTACTGCTAAGACCACGTCTGGAAAACCAAAGGCAAAAACCTGACGGGGAAGGGACCCAAAAGGAGGAGAAGAGAGAGGGAGAGAGGGAGGGGGCGAGAGAGCGAGAGAGCGAGAGAGAGAGAGTGAAGCAGAGAAAGAGAGTGAGGAGGAAAGAGAGAAGAGCCTGGAAGACAGCCCAGACTGACACTCATGACAAACGTCTCTGCACTCACGACATTCTTTGTCACTGCTGTCAGAGGAGGCAGGACGGGGTCAACCATGTTTTGGGATTGATGTGGCTATTTTTCCCCCACTGCTGTCGAAGTGAAGGGACATTTGTTTTCTGCCCTGCTGCGGGTAAGGTTGTTTCGAAAAGTGGGAGCTTGTTTGCGCAACCTATTGTGCCCTCGGACGCCCCCCCCCCCGCCCTTTCTTTCATTGGTTCTGGTTCTGGTTCTGAAGCCATTACGCCCACAGCTGGGTTGCTTGCCTCTCAACAAAGTGAGTTTTTGTTGTTGTTGCTGTTCTTTAAAAACCCCTCGCTGTCACATGAACACTCCCTGAGCATTGACGTAGAGGGGAATACACCGAGAACAGCTGCTGCTGTATGGGTATGGTGAAGGCAAGTGGTTGTGGGTTTGACGTGCGTGTATGTGGAAGTGCATGGGCACGCACACACATGCGCACACACACATGCACACACAGACACACACACACACACCTGTGCACACACAAACCACACACACGCACACACACACACACACATGCACACCACGCACACACACACACACACACACACACACACCTGTGCACACACACATGCACACCACGCACACACACACACACACACACACACACACACACCTGTGCACACACACATGCACACCACGCACACACACACACACACACACACACACACACACACACACACACAGTCTATCGGTTACTCTGGATATGAGGCTGTGCCTTGATGTCTCCTAACCTGCTACCATACTACCATGTGTTTCTCAGTACAGAAATGTTACTAAGCTCTGTACCACCAACAGTACACTAGTTAAACACACACATGTAAACTCACATGGCCTTATCCAGTCACAAGCTATAACCGGGCGTTCTGGGACGCATGAACAATGACATTATTCCTGTTAGGTGAAGCATGTTTGGATTGCACTTATGTTTATCCCATAAACCTGTGTAGACATCCCTGAAGTCTGAGAAGTGCGTGTTCCGGAACAGGGGTTGGGTGGGCTTAACCTACTTCCATGTGGGTTTAGATGTTCTTCCTGGAGCGTGAGACTCCCCAAACAACTTTTGTTTTCCTCCCCCTTACATCATGTTTAGGGTTTAGGAGCACCCTACAGAAAACATCTGGTCTACCTCCAACCCACGCATCTGTTTAAACAACAAGGTTGAGGTGTATGTGTGTGTGTGTGTACGTGTGTATGTGTGTGTGTGTGTGTGTGTGTGTGTGTGTGTGTGTTGTGTGTGTGTGTGTGTGTGTGTGTGTGCGTGTGTGTGTGTGTGCGTGCGAGCGTGTGTGTCTGTCACAGGTGGTGAGGTCATCTAAACGCCAACAGAGACTAAACTTGACCAAATGAGACTAAACAACATACAGGCTACAATAAATGACTATGTGTATGACATAGAGCTGCTCGATAAAGCAGTGAAGTGCTAGAGATGTGAATTTGCTACATATTCATGTGATGGCCTCAGTCCTCAGAAGGGGTGGTATAGAGGTGAAAGCGAATCTGCGTGGGAAAATAGATTGAGTGAGCATGTTGTCAGGGTCAGAGTCAGGTTCAGAGGTTGAGATTGTGTAAACACAGATACAGCTCCTGGATCTGAGAGAGAAAGAGAGGGAGGGGGGGGGGTAAGAAGAGTGGGATGGGGGGGAGGGGGGGTGCAGAGGGAGAGAAATAGAAACAGACAGAGAAAGGGTGGTGAGCGAGAGAAAGAGTTGTGTTGGAGGAGAGGTCCTTGGGTGAGATCTACAATAGATATGGAGGCTTATGACTGATGGAACAGCAATATGAACGCATCCTTAAAGAGAGAAACACATTGTAATGAAGAGTAACACAAATACACACACACACTCACACACACACACACACACACACACACACACACACACACACACACACACACACACACACACACAGGTCTCTCTGATATCACAGCCCGACAAGGTTTTCTGGTCCTCAAATGTTTTCTGGTCCTCAAATGTTTTCTGGTTTTCTGGTACTCAAATGTCTCGTTTCCTCCACCCACGTTTCTCATCTGTTGTTTTGGTCTTGTCTCGTAGATTGTTGTTTTGATGAAACTGGCGGTTTATAGGTTATTTGGTCCTTATGTCATAGCAGGCGGTGTTCTCTGTGGAAGCCTTCTGGTCATCTGGCTCTTCCCTGTGTGTCTCTGGGACTCTTGTTTCTCACGTTAGGCCTCCTGGTAATTGGGAAAAGATGTGGCATGTCGGCTCCACTACGGAGGAACACAGTACAGGAGTCCTCTGGAGCCTCTCTGCTGACAGCAGGGTCCCAGCGCTGGACCCCCTGTCTGGTCTGAAGGCTGTCACTACACCTATTCACTGACCCAGCCTCTGGAACACTGCTCTCACCCATAACTGTGTTGGCTCCATTCAGTCTCAGTCCCTGTCTCATCCAAGAGCAGATTAAAAGACCATAGAGAGCAGATGTACTGTATATACGTCCAGCACACGGACATAATACACTACAGTATTTATATATGGTTTTATACATTAAGCGAATAATGTTGTATTATACGGGGTAGTATTGCTTATAGTAGACTCCAGCATGTGTAGACAGCGGGAAGGATGAGTCATTTCAAATCATCAGCACATAGAGCCTCGTAAGTAACTCAGTGGGGCTTTTGGTTTTTTTTGTGATCAAATTTGTATTAGTCACAGTAACTCAGTGTTTTTTCTAATCCTAGAGCAGTACCCCTCCTCCACTCCTCTCTGCACCAAACGCCAGCTGTGTTGTGTCCAGATGTGGGGGTCTTGAGTGTGGACCTAGACAGGGGAGTCGGCGGGGGGGGGGGGGGGGGGTCTGAGGAATGTGTGTGTGTGGGGTATTGGGGGGTCGTTTGTTGGGGGTCGGTGGGGGGGTTGAGGTTGAGGGGGGAGTGTGGGTGGAATTTGGCCCGGTGGGGAATGCGTGTCTGAAAACAGGCATGTGTGTCCGTCTCTTATCTTATCTGACACAGGCCTGACTGCATGGTCAACACTGGGGTCGTTCCCCCCGTTAACCCGGAACAGACCGGAACACTGAACGCTTTCGGTGGTTTTCTGTGGACTGCAACGTTACGTAACGTCGGAGAACATTTCCCTCAGCAACCTCAGTTCACTCCTGCTCCGTGGGCTTCGGCGTGTTGTGATTGGTCTAAATCACTCCAGCTCTATTTTGGTCCTACACGCATCACGTCAGTGCAGTTCTTCCAGTGATATGGCTGTTATACACAGGTCCTCCGTAGGCCTGAGTCTGGAGAAGAGACTGGTCTCTGGGCTACAGTGTACCTTTTAGCCAGGGTCTCTGGTTCTCTGGCCCTCTGGTACAACGGTGGTGGAGGTGGTGGTGGTGGTGGTGGTGATGGTGATGCTGGTGATGGTGATGCTGGTGGTGGTGGTGGAGGTGGTGGTGGTGGAGGTGGTGGAGGTGGTGGTGGTGGTGGTGGTGGAGGTGGTGGTGGTGGTGGTGGTGGAGGTGGTGGTGGTGGTGGTGGAGGTGGTGGTGGTGGTGGTGGTGCTGGTGGTGGTGGTGGAGGTGGTGGTGGTGGTGGTGGTGCTGGTGGTGGTGGTGGAGGTGGTGGTGGTGGAGGTGGTGGTGGTGGTGGTGGTGCTGGTGGTGGTGGAGGTGGTGGTGGTGGTGGTGGAGGTGGTGGTGGTGGTGGTGGTGGTGGTGGTGGTGGAGGTGGTGGTGGTGGTGGTGGTGGTGCTGGTGATGGTGATGCTGGTGGTGGTGGTGGAGGTGATGGTGGTGGTGATGGTGGTGGTGGTGGTGGAGGTGGTGGAGGTGATGGTGGTGGTGATGGTGGTGGTGGTGGTGGAGGTGGTGGTGATGGTGATGCTGGTGGTGGTGATGCTGGTGGTGGTGGTGGAGGTGGTGGTGGTGGTGGTGGTGGTGATGGTGGTGGTGGTGGTGGTGTTGGAAGTGGTGGTGGTGGTGGAGGTGGCGGAGGTGCTGGTGGTGGTGGTGGTGGTGGAGGTGGTGGTGGTGGTGGTGGTGGAGGTGGTGGTGGTGGTGGTGGTGGTGGTGGAGGTGGTGGTGGTGGAGGTGGTGGTGGTGGTGGAGGTGGTGGTGGTGGTGGTGGTGCTGGTGATGGTGATGCTGGTGGTGGTGGTGGAGGTGGTGGTGGTGGTGGTGGTGCTGGTGATGGTGATGCTGGTGGTGGTGGTGGAGGTGGTGGTGGTGGTGGTGGTGATGGTGGGGGTGGTGGTGTTGGAAGTGGTGGTGGTGGTGGTGGTGGTGGAGGTGGCGGAGGTGCTGGTGGTGGTGGTGGTGGAGGTGGTGGTGGTGGTGGTGGTGGTGGTGGTGGTGGTGGAGGTGGTGGTGGTGGAGGTGGTGGTGGTGGTGGTGGAGGTGGTGGTGGTGGTGGTGGTGGAGGTGGTGGTGGTGGAGGTCCTGGTGGTGCTCGAGGTGGTGGTAGTGGTGGTGCTCGAGGTGGTGGTAGTGGTGGTGGTGGTGGTGGTGGAGGTGCTGGTGGTGGTGGTGGTGGTGGTGGTGGTGGAGGTCCTGGTGGTGCTCGAGGTGGTGGTAGTGGTGGTGCTCGAGGTGGTGGTAGTGGTGGTGGTGGTGGTGGTGGCGGTGCTGGTGGAGATGGTGGTGGAGGTGGTGGCGGTGGAGGTGGTGGTGGAGGTACTGGTGGTGGAGGTGGTGGTGATGATGGTGGTGGTGGTGGAGGTGCTGGTGGTGGTGGAGGTGGTGGTGGAGGTACTGGTGGTGGCGGTGGTCTTAGTGGAGCTCTCAGAAATCAGGTCCCAGCGTAGGCTAGGCTCTAAGCAGAGAGAGAATCAATACACTGCCCACTCAGAAGAAGGAGAGAGCATATGTGTGTGTGTGTATTGTGTGTGTGTGCGTGTGAGAGAGAGAGAGAGAGAGAGAGAGAGAGAGAACAAGAGAAAGAGACAGAGAGACGAAATATTGTTGTACAGCGTTTCCATGCGTCATGAAAGGGGCTTGGAATAAAAAAACGGCTTATCAGCGAAAGAGAGAGGGAACGGGGGGAGAGAGGGGTTCTGTAGAGAGCTGACAAAGAGCTGAGATGTGTTCAATAGTAGAGGTGGTTGGGCACTCCCCTCTATAGACACTCCGATATGACATACCTTCACTCAAGCACCTTTCCCTGGCTCCACAAGCACTCAATTTCCCACAATTTCCCACAATCACCCTCAGCAGATGTGTGCTCTGTGACTAGAAACACGTAGGCCACCGACACCTGGCTAATTTGTTGTTCCTGCTCTTCCACCCCCTCTCATTACATAGTCCCACTCCCCTTAAACTTCCATCCCCACGGTATCCTAGTCCCCGGCATCCTCACTTGCAGCTGCATACTGACCTACACACACACACATTTTATTAGGGTTCTGATCTTGGATCAGTTTCTCTGCGTGCCTGTCCCCGCCCACATATGGGGCCTATTGGAAGATCATCCCTCCCTCAGTCTCTGGGAGTTGACCAGGATCGATGGGAATGTGGTTGTGGATCCCTGTGGATCAGTGGGAATGTGGTTGTGGGTCCCTGTGGTTCAGTGGGAAAGCCAGGGACACACCAATGCTTCCCAAACTCTGGATTGGCGCTCCTGAATGAGTGAAGCATTAAGGTGACATGCATGAATTACATGTACTACTGTAGTAGGTCACAATGCAATGTGGATGGGAGGGCATGGCGTAAGTAGAGAGGAATTCAATCTAATGGATTCAACATGCTTTTAGGGTTTCAGAAGGGCTGACATTCTTGGCGCGCAATACAACTGTGAGAGAATGTAATCATTTGCTGAAAATCAAACCATGGCTAGATGATGATCTTGTCTGAATTAATGCAATGAGTCGCAATTTGGGGTTACAGCTTGGTGGGGTAGATCTCCCCTTTTTATTTCTTTCCTTCCTCCTTTCTTTCTTTCTTTCTTTCTTTCTTTCTCGTTCCCTCTTTCCACTTCCCTCTCGGCTCCCATCACTGTACATCCTGTTGGGCCTCTCATGTTTCCTGCCAGGGGGGCCATGGAGCTCTCTTCTCTTACACAACACACACATACACCCACCCACACACACACCCACCCACCCACACACACACACACACACACACACACACACACACACACACACCAGCGTTCCTATCCCTGCTACGTCAGCCATCGGGCCCATGTCGTCACCGGGGGGCCTCCGAGGGTGTGTTTGTGTCCCTGTGAGGTCACGTGTTCCCCCATCGCCCTTCAGGGGGCCCAGCCTAGTCCCTTCGCTCCGCCCTCACCCCCTACTGAGCCAACAGGACCCTGCAGAGGGCTGTCTGCTCCACACTGATAACATGGGTGTGGTCCTGGGTCATCACTCTGAATTGCTACTTCAGTACATTGGCACAGAGAGAGAGGGGGGGGGGGGCTGCTGTAGTTGGAAAGAGAAAGAGAGGGAAAGGAGATACAGTAGAAGGACCGATGGGGAAGTAAGAGCCAAGAAAAATTGAAATAAGAGATAAAGTGAGTGAAAGATATGGAGAGTGACAGGTAGACAGAAAGACAGACAGAATACAGGTGGCAATAGATATAGGGGAGAGGTCTAACGAAGCCAGCTGTCTGGATACTTCACTCTGCTGGAGGAAGTACAGAAGAGAAATGTCAGACAGGACCAGTCTACCCAATCCATCTGCTTTCTGTTCACTCCTGGTCATACGGTAGTGATCTAAAGAGAAGCCAAAGTTTAATATTCCACAGCACTGTACATACTCAGACCTATTAGACTGTATGTCCTCATGGAAAACAAGGCTGATGTATGGTCGCTGGAACTCACAGGCGTGTGTGTGTGTGTGTGTGTGTGTGTGTGTGTGTGTGTGTGTGTGTGTGTGTGCTGTGCAGCACTCGAGTTGAGGGGGGATGAAAATAAAAACTGTCAAAATCATCCCCCCTCTAAAACTGCCATCCCCCATTTCCATCCCTTATGTCATTTTATCAATGAACGTGGTATTACTGCTATTTCAACATTTAGTTTTGCGCGTATTGAGTAAAATACTGTGGGCGAGGGGGCACGCACACATGCAATGACATTTTTACCAAGTCACTGACACTGAAGTCACTGACGCTGTGGGAATGCTAAAATTGTCCCCATATGATAAAATCCACCCCCTGATTTTCTTTTACAACTTGAGTACTGTGTGTGTGTGTGTTTGCTGTGTCAACCTCATGAAGTGGTTTAGGACTGGAGGATGACACAATATGTTAGTCACTGATTACATAGTCAGATCATGTCGCCGTTGCTGAAGTGGGCTTTGGTGTGTTTGTCAGTTAACCCCTTGGTTATGCAAAGACCTCCATACAAGCCTGTTGCTGTCGTTCAATGACGGCTTCTTGGAAGTAAGCTGGTTTACATTCCTTCGTGTCACTGATGTCTACTGTACGCCGGTGATCGGTGGTTGAGACATTCCGAAATTCCACAGGAATGCTGTATACTCCACCTGAGTTCATGATGACCCACCCTCCTCCTCCACCAAGGATCTTGTTTACAAACTGATTTGGACGCATCGCACGAAAAGAATACATAGAGTTAGCTGAAGACGTTTTCTATGCCAGAATTTGGCAGGTGAGCAGTATGAAATGCTAGCATGGAAAACTAAGCTAATGTTTTCATTTTATGCAATCAGGTTAAAATCCCCTGTCTCCATTTGAAGCAGTCATTAGAGAATTGCTGGTGAAATTCACAGAAATTCACCAGATTTAAATGGAGGAGTCTGACATGGGAGGCCTTATGTTCACAGCGGTTTTTTTTTTCTTCTTTTAAAGCTCTATACAAACAGTATTTGATGGACTGATTAATCACCAGGTGAAGCGTGGGTCCTCCTGGTTGTGATTGGTCATGGGTTAGTCTTCCTGGTTGTCTGCCAGGGGGATTTCTGAGGGCTGTGTTCAGCATGGGTTGAGAATGTAAGGATAACTCAGACCAGATGACAAGCACTGGCACCTGGGGAGAGCGAGAAGGAAAGGAGGGAAGAAGAGAGGATGAAGGAGAAAGGATGAAGGAGAGAGGATGAAGGAGAGAGAATGAAGGAGAGAGGAGGGAAGAAGAGAGGATGGAGAGAGGATGAAGGAGAGAGGATGAAGGAGAGAGGAGGGAAGAAGAGAGGATGAAGGAGAGAGGATGAAGGAGAGAGGAGGGAAGAAGAGAGGATGAAGGAGAGAGGATGAAGGAGAGAGGATGAAGGAGAGAGGATGAAGGAGAGAGGATGGAGAGAGGATGAAGGAGAGAGGATGAAGGAGAGAGGAGGGAAGAAGAGAGGATGAAGGAGGGAGGAAGAAGGAGAGAGGATGAAGGAGAGAGGATGAAGGAGAGAGGAGGGAAGAAGAGAGGATGAAGGAGAGAGGATGAAGAAGAGAGGATGAAGGAGAGAGGATGAAGGAGAGAGAATGAAAGAGAGAGGAGGAAGAAGGAGAGAGGATGAAGGAGAGAGGATGAAGGAGAGAGGATGAAGGAGAGAGGAGGGAAGAAGAGAGGATGAAGGAGAGAGGATGAAGAAGAGAGGATGATGGAGAGAGGATGAAGGAGAGAGGAGGGAAGAAGAGAGGATGAAGGAGAGAGGATGATGGAGAGAGGATGAAGGAGAGAGGATGAAGGAGAGAGGATGAAGAAGAGAGGATGAAGGAGAGAGGAGGGAAGAAGAGAGGATGAAGGAGAGAGGATGAAGGAGAGAGGAGGGAAGAAGAGAGGATGAAGGAGAGAGGATGAAGGAGAGAGGAGGGAAGAAGAGAGGATGAAGGAGAGAGGATGAAGAAGAGAGGATGATGGAGAGAGGATGAAGGAGAGAGGAGGGAAGAAGAGAGGATGAAGGAGAGAGGATGAAGGAGAGAGGATGAAGGAGAGAGGAGGGAAGGAGAGAGGATGAAGGAGAGAGGATGAAGGAGAGAGGATGAAGGAGAGAGGATGAAGGAGAGAGGAGGGAAGAAGAGAGGATGAAGGAGAGAGGATGAAGGAGAGAGGAAGAAGGAGAGAGGAGGGAAGAAGAGAGGATGAAGGAGAGAGGATGAAGGAGAGAGGATGAAGGAGAGAGGATGAAGGAGAGAGGAGGGAAGAAGAGAGGATGAAGGAGAGAGGATGAAGGAGAGAGGATGAAGGAGAGAGGAGGGAAGAAGAGAGGATGAAGGAGAGAGGATGAAGGAGAGAGGATGAAGGAGAGAGGAGGGAAGAAGAGAGGATGAAGGAGAGAGGATGAAGGAGAGAGGATGAAGGAGAGGGCGCAGTAGGAGTTGGGTGGATAATTAAGGCCTGCTGCACAATACACACTTGATGGTTTTACGTTGTTTAAACTCAATTTTAGCCATTGAAAATGTGCCGTTAGTGTCTAACAGGGATATTTCAATTCAGTGACTGGCCAAATAGACCTGCCCCCTACCCCTGCCCCTCGTTTAGAACTGCCCCCTACCCCTGCCCCTCGTTTAGAACTGCCCCCTACCCCTGCCCCTCGTTTAGAACTGCCCCCTACCCCTGCCCCTCATTTCTCTCAGATAATCCGACCGTAGAGCCGTGTCATAGAAAATCAACAAGCTGGGGTTGGCCTGGAGTTAACGAGCTGGTTAAATAGCGTGTGTGATGCTTTGGTGATTTCTATTGTCGTCAGCGCGATGGGTTTGTTGTTGTGCTATAGCAGGCGGTCTCACGGCTCAGTGGGGATTTGGCCCCTTTGAAAGCTGAACAGGGGACAGCTTTGACGGGACCAAGATGTGCTGCCAACTGTGTATAGGCTATGTCTGTTGGCCTATCTGGCCAAGCTTACACATTGGCCCACACTGTACTCCAACTGGGTTTAGACACACATACTGTATTTACAACATTTAGGCTTTTGTTATGAACATACTGTATCTCTGGCCCAGGCTAGTGTTAGTGTTTTTGTGAAGTTGTTACTGTTAGTTGTTACTGTTGTATTTGTCTGAGTATGTGTGGGTGGGTGGGTGGGGGTGTGTGTGTGTGTGTGTGTGTGTGTGTGTGTGTGTGTGTGTGTGTGTGTGTGTGTGTGTGTGTGTGTGTGTGTGTGTGTGTGTGTGATTGGCACTCCCATATCAGTTTTATTCATTTGTTGATGTGTTGTGCTCAGCGGCAGTTTGGCCATAGAACATAACAGGCATTTATCTACCGCCGTAGCCAACATTTCTCCGTTGATTACAGGGATTGAAATGCTTTACTTTTGGCCCTGGAGGTGATTAAAGTCAAATCCAATCAGACAGTACAGTTACTGTAAGACACCAGGAAACCTGTTATGTACAAACACTATTTCCCTGCCAGCAATACATGTAAAACCCTTTTTTTGCGTTGCAAATAGATCAGATCTGTAAATGACAAAATAAAATAAATTGACAATGTGTTCACAACATAACACCATGACAACGACTGTAAGAGATTGTTTTCATAGAGAAAACCCATTACAGCCTCCAAGAGTCTTCAGACCCGGTTCCAAGGAAACCACATTGTTAAACACATGTCACAATGAAACAATGAGCATCAAGAGGTTCACAAGGAGACGCACACACACACACATAATATAGATGGATGATGATGAGTGTAGTGAGCAGAGGAAACAGCAACACTGAATCCAGTCCCAGGGTGTACAGCTGACAGCTGGTGATCTCTCTCTCTCTCTCTCTCATTCTCTCTCTCTCTCTCTCTCTCTCTCTCTCTCTCTCTCTCTCTGTCTCTCTCTCTCTCTGTCTCTCTCTCTCTCTCTCTCTTTCTCTCTGTCTCTCTCTCTCTCCCTCTCTCTCTCTCTCTCTCTCTCTCTCTCTCTCTCTCTCTCTCTCTCTCTCTCTCTCTCTCTCTGTCAGACAGGAGGAAAAACAGAGGTGGGGGATCCGTATATCACACGTTATGGAGGGGAGGTGGAAACAAAATGGCGATCATCTGCACTTGTATGTCTTTGTCAGGGTGCTCTGATGTTCCATTGCTGAGGCCTGGTAGACTAGACCTGACACTGCTAGGTCTAGGCCTTGGGTTAGGATTCCCCAGTCTAAAATCAAGCCCTAGCCATTACCCCTACTCTATGTCGATTTCTCTGAGGTTCTGAGATCTGAGAGGATTAAATGGGTGTAAGATAAATGATAGTACAGTAGCTCTTCACCTAATATCCTCTCTTGGGCTAGGTGGAGTAGCCACTGTATTGCTTATACCCATCTGATTCTTTCAGATCTACGATAAGCCTGTTAGCGTGGTACAGCAGAGTGTTGTGTTCTGTACTCAGCGGCCTCGTCCCTCTATAGGCAGCCTGATAAGGAGTTCAGAGGGAGGTCATCAACTGTGTCCTTTTTCATCTCAGGCTCAAAACACTCAGTGCTCTTCCTCTTTCCCTTTCCTCCTCCTCCCTCTCTCTCTCTCTCTCTCTCTCTCTCTCTCTCTCTCTCTCTGTCTTTCCGTTCCTCCCTTGCCTTGATCTTACCCTCTCTGTGCCTATCTACTTCTCTCTCTCTCTCTCTCTTTCTCTCTTCCTCCTTGTCTTGATCTCACCCTCTCTGTGCCTTCTTCCCCCCCCCCTGCCTTCTCTCTCTTTCTTTCTTTCTCTCTCTCTCTCTCCCCACCCCTCTCCCCTATCTTCTCCATCCCCCCTCCATCTCTGTCACTGAGCTGTGTGAGTTGTGGACTCAGGAAACAGTGAAACAGCGGGTTATAGCAGCACGTAGGCTGGAGGTCAGTGCGAGGCACGTCAGGCCTCTCCCCTGACGATAAGGCAGAGAAGGAGGCTAACACAGCCCAGCATGCATCATGGTGCCACAGCCTGTGGAGCAGCCCAGACGCACCGCTGTCTCAGTCACTATGGGGATTGTGCGTAGATGGGGAAAAGCTATTTGCCACAAAGCCATTGGGCTGACCCCCTCCTTCTCCCTCTCTCTACTCTTTCTTTCCCTCTCCCTCTCTCCTCCTCTGACGGATTATCTTCCCTGTCTCATTCTCCCCCTCTCTCTCTCTCTATCTGTCTGACTCTCTTTCTCCCTCTCTCCCTCTCTTTCTCTCTGTGTCACTTGCTGTCTCCATCCCATTTGTTGCCCTTTTCTACCCCCCACCCCCCCAATCTGTCTCTCTCTTCTCTCGTTCTCTCTCTACTCTCTCTCTTTCTTTCCACTCTCTGTTTTTGTGTCTCTCTGTGCCAGTTTCCTCTTCCCCATCCCCCCCCCCCCACCCCCCCTTCTCCCCCCACTGTGTGTGCTTGGGCCAGCTCTCCTCTGAGATTGATCAACACTGGCGCAGCTGTGTGTCAGACAGACAGACAGACCAAAACAGACAGACACACGTCGTGTTTTGCTGTTTTGAGGTTAGGACCGCTGAGGAGTGATGACAACACCGAAACGTTCTAGTTACACGTGCCGTTTTTGTTAACCACCTCACAGCGTCTCATTAATACGACTCTCATCGTTCAAATTCGTACCTTGCAGATGACAATGCAGCCCTTTTTCACATGAAATGCCTTGTGGTCTGTGCATGCTTTTGGAAACTCTTTGAACTCATGCCCTGATTAGACCCAGGCATGACAGATCAGACAGCCCATGTTGGTTTTCCATGACAATGATGTGGAATAATCACCACATCAGCAAACATCCCGTGTGCCTCTTCTACTAACCCTCATGTCGTTTCACCATAGTGTTTCACTTCCACAGACAGCCAATAGGAATATTCTCCATGAAGACGACATCGACAAGTTTGGCGGTACAACCGGGAACTTTGACCATCCCTCACGTGCCTGGTTGTCTAGGGTCTACTGCACACACTTAGGGGCTCAAAGGACACTCGATCCTCTCACCAAGAAGAAGGGAGATATTGAGTTTGCATTCATCCCCTACGGAAAGCACACGAATGAATACAAAGATGACAATTATGCACAAGCACATAGATGATTAGGGATTCCCCTAACCACAAAAGCACCCCACCCCTCACCACACACACACACACACACACACACACACAAAGACACACACAGACAAACACACACACACACACACACACACACACACAAACAAACACACAAACACACACACAAACACACACACACACACACACACACACACACAAACACACACACAAACACACACACAAACACACATTCACTGCAGTACTGCCAGACAGAGAGTCACTGATCCCTGGCTGTGAAAGGGTTAACAGCCGGTCATGATCCAGCTATTCCAGCAGTCTATTGGTGAATAATTTAACAGTGGCTGATCTCATTTCGTCAACCTCAAACGCCACAGCCAGTGGTCGCAATCGACAAAACACACACACACACACACACACACATAAACACTATGTCCACAAACTGACACGTGCTCATACACTCGTTCACATACCACCGCACACAAACACACACCCAGGCAGGCGCAAGCTATATCACATCGATATGTATGGAGAGGCGTGGACATGGAGACAGACAGCACAATGGCTGATTGTGACAGGAAATTTAAGGAATGCGTGTCCTGGCACCCGTCCATTGACAGACCATCCGTTCCATGTAAACAAAGCAGTGCCATTGGGAAAGGGTGGGTCAGCTGTGGGGGGTCCAGGGGAGTGGAGGGAGTGGAGGGAGTGGAGGGGGTGGGCGACAGGCAGTACAGTAGAGTGGGTGTGGATATCATGGAAAAAAAAGATTTCGTATTGGTTTCCCCTATAGGAATCATCGTGATTTATGCCAGGACTTTCCGACGGCCTTGTTCGGAGCAAAACAGTAGCTTACACATGGAATAGGAGATAAACAAGGAATTCTGTATGAGGCCTGCTGTTTCTCTTCCCAAACAGGACGCTCTGTTTTCCAAAACATAGATCCAGTTTTACCCAGAAGTGATTTCCTGATTATAGGCTAGTTTGCTGACAAAGGGGGAAAAAAGCAGACTTCATTTTCTCTGTTCCCCCATCAAAATATTTAAAAACCGCAGACTCGTGACAGAGCAAATCCATCCACCCCTCCAGCTCATGGATCAGTGCAAGTCTATGTGCGCTGCAACAGAGGTGGATTGTTCCATCTTTTCTTCACCAAGAGGACTGCTTCCACCTGAGAGAGAGCTTGTCTCATAGGAAACGGAGTTACCACACGCTCACTGGCTTTACACACCTCCAGACACCTCATTCATCTAAGGAAATACCTCTTATTTTAGGCCTAGTTGGTTCCCAATCATACACACGTTGCCAGAAGAAGGAAATCCGCCTGGAGACTATTTGGTATCTGTGATTTAAGTGTTCCTCTGTCTCTGATGGCTGGAACCTCACCCAACCAGTCCCACCACCGCACACGTCACGAGAGTGAGAGTCAAGAATACCTGCAGAAGGATACAGTGATACCAAGTGTTTCCATACTGCTTGTATTGTATGCACAACATAGCCTGGTGATATGTAATATGATACGGCTAGTGTATTCATTTGTATCCATCTTATTATTAGTATCCATCTTTTATATTGCCCTTAGTACTGGGGAAAGACAGGGAGAGTGACTTGGAGAGACAGCTCCTGGTATGCCTTCCAAGTTGCTCCTTGAGCCTGAACCAATCGCCACTCTTTAATAAGATCTCTCCCACTCCACTGCACCGCCGTAGACTAGGACCCTCACGATTGGCTAAATGAGACCTGAAGGGGCTTTGGCACGGAGAGAGAGTGGTACACACACACACACATACACACACACACACACACACACACACACACACACACACACACACTCAACACACACATACACACACACACACACACTCAAGACACACACACATACACACACACACACACACACACACACACACACTCAAGACACATACACACATAGATACACACACATACACACACACACACACACACACACACACACACACACAGGGATGGCACACACACGACAGGGGGTGATTAGAGTGTGGACAAGCATTTAGAGGCAGTCAGAGGTTGGATTGGCGGAGACGTCCGTCTCCCCTCACTAATGTCTACCAGCTGTGCTGTTCCTAGTGTTTATCTTACTCTCAGCCTTTCCAGCGCTTTCTCTCCCTCTCTTTCTCCCACCCCCCTTTTCTCTCTCTCTCTCAATCTCCCCCTTCCCTCAACCGCTCCCTCGCCCTCCCTCCCTCCCCCTCTCCCTCCCTCCCTCTCTCTCTCTCTGTCTGGATCCAGAACAGATCCCAGGGTGCTAATAGCTAGGTGACCTCTCTGGGAGGCCCCTCCCCTTTCCCTCCAGCCCGGCGGACACTTCCTCCCCTGCGTGGACTGGGATTAATCCCAATGAAACAGGGCTGAATCATTCCATTGTGCTCGGAAAAACCCTGGACCTGGCCTGCCTGTCTGATTTTCTCAGGGCAGTCTGCACGGATCACTGTTGGTTTAAGGAATTGTGTGCATGAAATGGGCCATGTTTCATGTTTTGGGGTTCTTTTTTTCACGGGCGTATGTCTAATGTGATTTAGTGTTGTTGCTAAGGAACACATGGTCAATAACCTCTTCTCAGAAGTCCCAAGGCATCAAGGGGAGAGGAGGGGGGGGGGGGGGGGCGGAGAGGGGGAGAGAGAGAAAAAGAGAGAGAGAAAGTATTACAATGGATCTGTCCTCTCCTAAACCTCAGAATACATTTAACAGTTTGTCAGTGTCGACCATACTCTGGGAACTCCATCCAATCTTCTCCCATCTCTCTCATGCCTATACTGAGTCCCAGTGTATGGATTTCTAGCAGACACAGTGTGTGTGAAGAAGGCACAGGAGGAGGAACAATAGTTGTTGATTGGCTTTTTCACTTAATTCATCCACTTTGTGTGTGGTTCAGTTTTCCACACCTACCTGGTGGCTGTTAGACAACATGGCGCGGCATGCAGAATGATTCCCCACTGATAGCAGCTTACTGTAGGAGATGAGGATCACCTGTTTCTGTGGTATTATAACTCTTTTGTTACCTTGACAGGAGCCGTCATAAGCTGTCACAAAGGATTGCCCTATACGTCGAACAGGTCTCACGTGACCTAATTTCATAAGTTAATGGCACAATGTGGATGAGGAAGCAGATAGAAAGAAAGCAGAAGGTTACAAGCATTGGGTTGGTAGACAGCAGGCCGAACACACTCTCTCTATAACTCACTAAGTCCCTCTTCACAGTTGAATACTCTCTCTAATCCCCTCATAAATAAGAGAATACATGGTGGATCAGGGAACAATGACAGGGAACACATTTCAACCCTATTAGTATAGTGTGCAAATACTATAGATACTAGGCTATAACATACTGCATACGTGTGTATATATGTTGTGTATCTTCCACCGTAGACTGAAGCCCGTAGACTGAAGACCTGTCCCTCCTAAAGACCTCTCCACCCCCACTACCCCACTATACAGATACTCTACTGTTAATAATAATACAATTAAAGTTTAAAACATTTTTAAAATGAAAATGAAAAAGTATTCCTTCCTTCTTCTAGCATTGTGACGCCTAATGGCCCCTGGTCCGAGCATATATATGTTTTACTTGATAGATGATAGATGATTCACTTACTACGTACAGACAAATGTACTTGTTGTAAGTCACTTTGGATAAAAGCGTCTGCTAAATGTCAAAAAATGTCAAAAAAGCGTCTGCTAAATGTATCTATATATACAGTATATATATATATATATATATATATATATATATATATATATATATGTATATATATATATATATACACTCACTGAAAACTTTATTAGGAACACACTACACTAATACTGGGTAGGGCCTCCCTTTGCTCTCAAAACAGCCTCAATTCTTTGTGGCATTGATTCCACAAGATGTTGGAAACATTCCTTTGAGATTCTGGTCCATGATGACATGCATCACGCAATTCCTGCAGATTTTTCAGGTGCACTTTCAAGCTGTGAATCTCCCGTTCTACCACATCCCAAAAGTGTTCTATTGTATTCCGATCTGGTGACTGGGAAGGGCCACTGAAGAACACTGAACTCAATTGTCATGTTCATGACTCCGACTTTTGCTTTGTGACATGATGCATTATTATGCTGGAAGTAGCCATTAGAAGATGGGTACATTGAGGCCACGAAGGGATGCACATGGTCAGCAATAATACTCAAATAGGCTGTGGCATTCAAGCGATGATTGATTGCTATTAACGGGCCCAAAGTTTGCCAAGAAAACATTCCCCACACCATTACACCACCTGAATGAATGAGAAGGTGTACAGGTGTTCCTAGGTAGGTGTTCAGTGAGTGTATACGTTGATTGTACATGACACGATTGCTGATGTAGTATATCTCTGGTTTCTACAGGAGGCCCTTGCCCAATCACAGGCCCAGACGAGAGGCCCAGTGGACCCGTCAGAACTGTTCCCCCGGATGTGCCACCTGGTGCGGGTGGACATGGGCTACGGCTTCAACCTGCACAGTGAGAAGTCCAGGCCGGGCCAGTACATCCGCTCCCTGGACATCGGATCACCAGCCGACCGCGCCGGACTCAGACCCCAGGACAGGCTCATAGAGGTGAGGGAGGGAGAGAGAGGGAGAGGGAGGGAGAGGGACAGGGGTGTCTTGCAGGCTGTGAACCAATAGGGAGGTTTGTGTTTTTTTAAACACTAGAGATGGTGGGAGGGAAGGAAAGTCTCCTATCAGGTATATTTGGAGTAATGGTTGGGCCTTAATGAAGTGATGGTGGACACATGGGGTCAGAGATAGGCCGGGGGGTTACCAGGGCTTATGGGAAACTGTCTAGAAAAAGGAGGGGGTGAGGGGTGATTGAACTTGTATGTACCCCCACAAGTGGCCCCTCATCTCCCTATGGGTTTCCCCTGGTCCTGCCCTATTCCATAGCTTATAGGTCGAAGATGTGTGTGTGTGTGTGTGTGTGTGTGTGTGTGTGTGTGTGTGTGTGTGTGTGATAGAATCCAGGTGGGACTTCATCAGCGTGTGTGTGGCAGCAGACTCATCCATCAGAGCTGTTGGTGTGTGCAGGGTCACACGTGGGCCTGCTTTAACCCCCTCTGTAACCATAACACGGTCTGGACCTCAGACTCATTTTTCACATTTTGTTTAGCTGGAGATAGCGAAGAGGCTAGCAGAGAGAGGTCACTGTATCCATCCGTCTGATTGGAGGAGACAGGGGAGAACGTGTGAGCGGACGGACACAGGAGAAGCACATGAGTGTGTGGGAGGGAGAGAGAGAGGGAGGGAGGGAGGGAGCGCAGGAGAGGGGAGGGATGTATGATTTTGTGAGACGTCGGTGTGAGGTGACTGGTGTCAGACCCCCAGAGCTCGTTGCAGGGGTCTGCGGGGGCGTGTGATACGCCAGCGGCTCGACTACCCACGCTGACCACAGACCTCCGACACACAGAGCAACTGATGGATATACTGTAGCCTGTCAGGCCAGTAGTGTGTGCTCTATCACACTCGCACACACACATAAACACACACACATGCACAAATACACACACATGCATGCACACACACACACACACACACACACGCACACACACACACACAAACTCATACACGTCGTGCACGCACACACACAGACACCCATCCACACACACACACACACACACACACACACACACACACACACACACAGACAGACAGACACACACACACACAGACACACATACTGTATGTACATCATCATCATCACATCATTCTCTTACCCCCGGCTATTGCTCATCCCTGGTGTGTGTGAGCATCACCTCCTCAATCAGGATTTTAGTCACGTTCCCATGAGCTCCAACCCCAGAGAGCACTACATCAGATCCTAACTGGGTCAAACAAAGGTCAGGCAGGGCCGAACAGAGTTGTACCACGCTCAAGAGGGCCATAGAGGGCCATAGAGGGCAAAGCTATGGTGAGGTAGAACCACAGAACACGTGGTTCACCCAGCCTGTTGGAGGGGTTCAGGTGGCATCACATGAGAGAGAGAGGAGAGGCTTTGATGTCCGTCTGTCTGTCTGTTCACCAGGGAAAGCGGTGAGAGTGTATGGGAAGTGTATGGGAAGTCTGCGGCTGTTGATGACAATAGCAGGCACCTCCCTGTCCCTCTGTGGGGCCATAAATAGACGTTCCTATGTTTATAGAGAGAGACCCTTCCCTGACCACACACACACACACACACACGCACACACACCTACACACACATACACACACACACATACACACACACACACACACACACACACACTGTAGTAATGGGAATACAGGGTAGGTACCATAAACACACTGATCTCCACTCCCTAGAGACACTACCTCATACTCAGGAAGTACTTCTTCGGCAGTTCTAAGCACTGTCTCCGGGCTCTGCGACCTGACATCCAATCATGTCTGCATTTAAACACGCGATAACAACCCACAGAGAGAGAGAGCGCCTTGGCCTTCTCTCCAGTACAAATGGCTTACCAGTGCCAGCGTTGTAAAGCGTGAAGCTTTTGTTTTGACAGGGCAGAATGAGAGGGCTTTCTAGTGAACACTGAGTGTGATTGTACAGTAACTGCTCCCCATGGCTGTTCCACGGTCAGCCAAGCCTTGTATTAACGCTGTGGTGTGCTAGCTAGATTAGCTCTAAGCGGCTAGGTCGCTGCGGAACGCTTCTCCGAGCCCCTGGGGGTTTGGCGTCCGTGACCCCCTGGTGGTTCGGGTGGCTGCAGGTTGATTATGTGTGTGTGTGTGTGTGTGTGTGTGTGTGTGTCTGTGTGTGTGTGTGTCTGTGTGTGTGTGTGTGTGTGTGTGTGTGTGTGTTATTGTGGACGGTGAATTGAGGCTGTCGCTGATCAAGCGTCACGGTGGCGCTTGTGTCGTCTGTCAGCAGCTCGTTAGGGAGGTGAGGACCCATGACAGAGGTCTCCGTCGCTTCGGTGGCGAGCATCTTTCTCTCTCGACCTCCCTCATTCATCTCTCTCTCTCTCTCTCTCTCTACCTCGCTCATTCATCTTTCCCTCTCTCCCTCCTTCATTCATCTTCGTCTCACTCCGAGACGTGTTCTCTCTCGCTCTCTTTCTCTCCGTGGTTCATCGCTCTGCTGCTGCTTGGACGGCGGTTTCATCACTTAGCGTTGTGATGTAATGAGTGTGAGGTTGCGTGCTGAGTCTTTTGGCAGACGTGGGGTGACATCAGCCGCTGCCCACAAAACAACTACCTCAAACACACAGAATTAGGAACAAACACACGCACACACACACACCTTTGATAGCATGATGGCTATCATCAGCCAAGGGGAAGCCCCCTGTGTATTTACATGAACAATGAGCCAGTGATTTCAGAACAGTCAAATGATCCCACCCACCTCCTCGTTGTTCACATCACGATAAAGCAAAGCCGTGTCCCAACCTCCCCACAACACAGTTGAAACCCAGTGTACTGTACCTAACATCTGAACCAGGGCACCTGGCTACAGCACACAGCTATACAACCATGCTTCATCAGAATTGGCCTCGATTTTCATCATAATTGGCCTCGAAAAACACTCACTACTACACCGAAGTCAACAAACATTTGGACCGATGCCAGGATCCACGAGCATTGTGGGAAGCTACCTTCAAAAGAAGAAAAAAAGAATGCACAGCATGCGTAATCTTACTGAGAACAGGTTTTGCGTAGGCAGTCTGAGGGCTAACTGTGAGCTCTGCTGTACTATTAATTAGCAGAGTGGGTTGTATTGTTGTGATGGGATTGTTATAGGACGGCTATGAAACATGACACAACACCTGCTCCCCTGCCCTGACACAAAAGCGACTTGTTCTCCTGTGCTCTGGTGCCTGTGATGAGGCTCTCACCAATCTGTCTCTGACTCTGGCCAGCCTTCTAACACCCTGCAGTAATGGAGGGAGAGAGGAGGGAGAGAGGAGAGAGAGAGAGATTTCTTTCCCCTCTCGCTGTCGCCAGTAGGGCGAGTGAGTGGTCAGCAGCTGTTCTCGTTTTCCATCTGTTTATATCTCGTTTTTCCTTCTCGCTCTCTTTTTTCTCCCACACATACACACACACATTGTTATGCTCTCTCTTGCTTGTTCGCTTGATACACTTCTAACGTCTTACGCTCTTTTCCCTTCTCCGTGTGTGTCTCTTTTTATCTCTCTCTCTCTCCATCTCCTCTATTATTCTATCTATCTATCTCCTTCTTCCTCTCTCTCTCTCTCTCTCTCTCTCTCTCTCTCTCTTTAAGCTCTCTCTCACCTCCCTTTCTCTTTCTCCCTCCCTCTTTCTCTCTCTCTCTCTCTCTCTCTCTTTCTCTCTCTCTGTCACTCTCTCTCTTTCTCTCTCTGTCACTCTCTCTCTCTCTCTCTTTCTCTCTCTCTCTCTCTGGACATGGATAATGCGTGCTAACAGTTATGAACGTGTTAGTAATAGACCGGGCGCTTCCAGGACCGTTTCACCTCCTACTTCGCCTCATTTCATAAGCAGAGTGAATTTTAAACGAAATCCCCCGGCAGGACACTGATACCTGAAACCCACACTATTGGTAGAGCAG
This sequence comes from Nansenia antarctica, assembly GCF_963989245.1. Classification (NCBI taxonomy): domain Eukaryota; kingdom Metazoa; phylum Chordata; class Actinopteri; order Argentiniformes; family Microstomatidae; genus Nansenia; species Nansenia antarctica. Next base: position 60,183,860 of record NC_137675.1, on the reverse strand, counting down.
AGGCTAGGCATCAATATTTGATGGTGCACCTAGGGATAATGCAGCGCCGTGCAAAGCCACCTTCCTTCCAGGCCTGAGCAGAGCTGCTGGAACATACATACGTTTCCTCATCTCACAACGTCTCATTTTTAAAAAAACGTGCGAATGTGTTTTTACTGACTGTATTTCTCCCTCTCTCACATAAGCGTTTTTTTTTTTGTCCTTCAAACTCCTCTCATACTTTTGACACCCACAGTTACCACCCGAACGAGTGAGTGGACGCAAGGAATAAGTAATAAGAAAGAAAAGGGTTGGAGGAGTTTGAAAGTGTGTAGAGTGAGAGGCCATATCCGTCTTCCTCTCCTCTGTGACAGATTGGTATGGTAAGAATGCAGGGGACAGATGGTTCGGTGGTTCATGTCGTACTCTAGTGCGGGAAGCAGAAAGAATAGACTGTCCACAGACGGCCTCAGACAAAGTTGTCTGTGTTGTGACAGATACCTCACAGGTTTTGTCACCACTGGGTCCCAGTGGAAAATACAAGTTGGATGCATAGCGCCATCTACTGGTTAAGGAGCAGCCTGCTGATGTAGACAGCTCCTGACACAGTGTATAGATAGTTTAGGATTGTTGTGAATGGGGGCTCTAAACTAGAACATGCAGATGTACTGGCAAGTAAAGATAGTGTATTCCCGTATTTCCTTTCATTTCTTCAATGTTCACTAATTAGAAGTCCCCTGACATGTATGCAAGAGCCTCAAGAGCCTCAAGCCTCTTGCCAATTTTGTGAAAGCCATATTTGATCAATTAGCAGCCCCTGCTGGTCAACGTCGGTACTGACACTTCATGAGATCAAACACCACTTGAGCAACAGTTGATAGTTGTAGTGTGGTGTGTGGAGACAACTCTTGTCCTTCATACAGACTGCCTTTTCACTTTTGTGCTTGTCAAATTCACCTCACAGATCAACACTGAAACAATGTCAAAAGCCCAAAACACATTATTTCAACTATAGAATCACAGACTCAGATAGGTCCTAGTCTCCTAGAGCCATGGACATTCACGTGTATGGAAGCCATACCAAGCTCTCTCTTTGTCCCCGTGTTCAGGTGAACGGGGTGAACATCGAGGGCATGCGCCACGCGGAGGTGGTGGCCTTCATCAAGAACGGAGGGGACGAGACCACCCTGCTGGTGGTGGACCCCGACACGGACGAACACTTCAAGAAGATGGGCGTCACCCCCAATGTCAGCCACGTCAGAGGTACGAGGACCTAGCCGCCAACGTCTGTCTGTCTGTGCTGCACCAGGGCTGTATACGTACGGGTCGGTCATGCTAAAATGACAGTACAGCTCCGTCAATGATCATGACGCAGTTTGTGGTCTGCGGTTGTGACTACTTCTTTTGTCCTTGTTGAAATGGTTGTAACGATGTCGTCTGCCTGCTAAAGAAACGTCTAACTGCCTGTAACTGTGATGATGTTCCATAAAATCGTAAAATAGTAGCATATAGCTCAGTCCATAAAAGTCATGTGTCTGTATTTAGATTTCATCTAGTTTTAGTGTGATTATTCTGACCCGTCTTTTGACAGACTATGACGGCCCGTCCATATCCAACGGCTCCCCCAGCCCACGGATCAACGGCAGTTCTACCACTCAGTCCATGAGGTCTACACACTCTGACTTGAGCAGCCCAGACAACAGCAGCATCCAGGTTTGTGTGTACTGTATGTGCGTGCGTATGTGCGTGCGTGCATGAGTGTGTGAGTGTGTGTGTGTGTGTGTGTGTGTGTGGTGTGTGTGTGTGTGTGTGTGTGTGTGTGTGTGTGTGTGAGTGTGTGTGAGTGTGTGTGTGTGTGTGTGTGTGTGTGAGTGTGTGTGTGTGTGTGTGTGTGTGTGTGAGAGAGCATGCGTGTGTATGTGTGTGTGTGTGTGTGTGTGTGTGTGAGCATGTGTGTGTGTGTGTGTGTGTGTGTGTGAGCATGTGTGTATATGTGTGTGTGTGTGTGTCTATATGTGTGTGTGTGTGTGTGTGTGTGATGCGCCTCAGAGATTCATTCTTGTCTCCTTCCCCTCCCTGGACGTGGCAGGACGAGGCGGGGCATCTTCTGGACCCGTTTGCGGAGATCGGCCTGCGTCTGAGCCCCACGGCGGCCGAGGCCAAGGAGAAAGCCCACGCCAAGAGAGCCAAGAAAAGAGCGCCGCAGATGGACTGGACCAAAAAACACGAGCTCTTCAGCAACTTCTGAAAACTCTCCTTCGCCTCTCTGCCCCCCGCTACCCACCCCCCACCTAGAGAGGAAAGTCCAGAGAGACCGGAGGAAGGAAGAAGGACTTGTTTTTCAGTCACCTCTGAGACCTTTCATACCCTGCCCCCCCCCCCTCACATCAAGATCCAAGAATACACCCCCCCCCCACACACACACACACACAGTCTTTAGACCACTGCAGGTTCGGAGTACAACATGCAAGCTATTCGACAGCTTCTGATGCCTCTCACCACCCTGTAACCCACCCCCCCCCCGCACCTCCTCCCAAGGGCTTAACCACCCCACCATCTCCTCTACTAGATACCCCCCCCCCTCCTCTCAGGACTACTATTGAGAGAGGAGGCAGTTATTTTTGTATTAAAACATATTAAACATCCATAAACAAGTGTTAGTAGTCCGCCTATGGAATATGGACTACATACAATATGAGACGATTGTGATCACTGTGCCCTGCTCATGAACAATGGCGTCTGTTCCCCCCCCATAATAAGTGATGGGACGCCCACAGATGGATAGATACCACTCCTCTTTCCATCTTCCTGTGATTTTGAGTGTTCTCAATCGTTTGTATGACGCTGGCTGAAAGACTGAAAGCATTTGCTACAGTACATTCACTCACCGGGAAAAAGCACAAACATTATCAAAAGCTAAAAACAATGTCGCTTCTCCACTCACTTGTGTTACGTATTTGTATTTGCATCTGGTCTCTCATAACATTTCTGTCTTTATTAGGTGTTAATCTATATTTTTATATAGAGTTTAGAATGTATTGACAATCAAAGGTTTGAGCCTCTCCAATATGGTCATGCTATGGCTCTAGCTCAGCTTAACATTTCCCAGTTAGTTTCTTATGGGACACTTATTGTCACGGTGACGATAGATACATCAGCACCCCTCGACACTGTTCCTATGCCCTAGTGGTGTAAGTCTGCAAATGTTGAGTTAACAGATAAAGGGAAAGCACCACTCATGTTACGTTTCATGTGGGATAACTGTGAATTGGGATCAAACTGAAAGAAACAAGTGGACATCTCAATGGCTCTTTACTAAAAAGGTAGTAGGATCAAGCATAGAGTTTATACCATTTTACACTACTCATCTTGCACAACAGAGGGCGCTCATGCAACACAACTCAGAGACACTCGCTGTAGAGATGTCGTTTCTGAAGATGCGAAATACCAGAGGAGGACAATAGTTCCACCATAATGATTGATTATTTGACGCCCCTTCATGAAAAAGCCATAGATATTGAGGTTCAAAGACAGAGAAAAGAAACACTTTTATTGTCCAGAAAAGACCCACTCTTGCAGAGGCATTGCTTTTTGGAATGGATTTGTGAACGTTTCAGAGAGTAAGAAGGAAAGTGTGACATCCAGTGATCGTGTTGACGTGATGTTGTTGCTACGACGATGTGACCATGGCCGTCACTTGACTGCGATGTAACAGTCGACTTCCTTGTAAGTGCGTAGCCCTGTCATGTGCAGGATGAGGAGGATGAGACTGAACAGTGACTGAAGTTGTGACAATCTAGAGCCCCAGGATGAGATAAAAGGTTGCGTGTGAATAGGGAATCCAACCACGTATACTGTAGATCAGTATGTTCTTTCCCTTAATCCTCTGACCTCATATTGTGGTAGACAGACCAGACAGACCAGAGCCATCCATGCACACACACACCCTACCCCCCCCCTCTCTCTCTCTCTATTACTCTCTTTTTCTCTTTCTCTCTCTCTCTTTCTCTCTATCACTCTCTTTTTTCTCTCTGACACAGTGATAGGACACTCCTAAAGGGAATACCTGAGACACACTGACACAGCAGTTGTACTTTCTTTTTTTCTTCTTCTTTTTTACCTTTATTTTATCAGATTAAATCAATTGAGAACAAATTCTCATTGACACAATGATGATCTGGCCTCGCCGCTGTGTTGTCGTCGCTGTTCCCATGGTAACCGATGGACAGTGAGTTATTTCTGTCCAACAAGGCTGGACGCTATAGGTGGCCCAAAGGCTCTATGTATAGGCTCTGGGGCTGTTCGTTCTAACTCTGGCCTGTCAGACAGAGGGGGTTGTGGGGCTGCAGGAGTGTGAGAGAGGCCTGGAGGTCAGAGATGCTCCATGTTCTAATGATACCAGGGGAGCCACAGGGCTTTACGGGAGATTACAGCTAGCATGGGGACAGCTGCCCTACACGCAGATACGCCCCCCCACCGCCGCCGACCACGCCACCAGCGCATCACACAGAGGGGAGGGTGGGGGGTGGGTGGGATGTGATGGAAGGGGTTTTATAGGGTCTTTGTCTTTGTGTCATCCACTGTTCCCATCCCCTGCACCTAACCCTAACCCTAACCCCCCCCCCCCCGTTCTCCTGGTGGTACGTTCTGCTATGCAGGCTATGCGGGTCCCTGGTTCTGTTAGGGCTGAGGTACAGGCGGGATCAGCTGTGCCGCACGGCGCCGACACCACACTTAGGACGGCCAGAAATGTCTCTCTTCATTTATAGCACCATTCTTTTTCAGTGTATGCATATTCATGTCATTACTATTACTCCTCACGGGAGTACCCATGCATTGTTTTTACACTCTTTTATCTGCATCAATGATCTAGCATCAATGGGGTTGCAGTAGGGTTTCTATCTATTGTTCCATGCTGGAGGTCAACTCAGAGCAGGACGGTATGCTAATGCTATAGGTGATGTATATACAACGGTATACACCAGGTTGCATTTTTGTCAATAAAAGTGTCGTTCTTGAACATAAATGACATTGTCGTCTCCTCGTCAACGTCTTACCTCTGTGTCTGTTTCTGTTCTTGGTACTTGTTGTGTTTCTTCTCTCTCTCAGAATCATCTGTTCAGTGAGCTAATTTTCCCACAGCTGTGATACAGGAGTTCAGTTGGCTTCTCAAAGGAACTGCCAATGTCCTGTCTCTCTCTCTCTCTCTCTCTATCTCCTCCTCCTCTCTATCTCTCTCTGTCTGTCTCTCTCTCTCTCTACCCTCCATCCCTGAGGATTATGCTAGTGTTGGCGTACAGTTTCAGCCTGTTCCCAGAATTCTCCCTGCCCAGCTGCTGTGAGTCTTCAGCTCCATGATTAAAGGTCACCCAGAGGTCGAGTGTGTGAGTGTGTGTTCAGTAGTGTGTGTGTGCAGTCGTGTGTGAAAGAGTGTGTGTTCATTGCTGTGGACACTGCGCTTGACAAGACAGTGATTCAGGTCCCAACTTGTCTGTATTCGAGACGGACGCAGAGTAGAGATAGACGATTGAGTGATGCATTGTGGGTTTGTTTGTGTCTGGTGGTGTCTCACTAAAGTAAGTCATGCATAGGTCATAGGTCATGAAGAGGTCAAGTGGGAGCCAGACGTCAGTATGCAGTGATGACATTGACACCTGTTGG
>NC_137675.1:60033220-60165720 GCF_963989245.1 Nansenia antarctica | reverse complement strand
AGTGAATATTCTCGGAGAACACACCCAGGAAGAGAGCATGGCCACGTCTACACACAGACACACAGTCATACAGTAACATACACACATAGACACACATAGACACACACACACACACACAAACACACACACACACACACACACACACACACACACACACACACACACGTCACACACATAGAAAACATGTGCTTGGTGTTACTAGGCTACATCTGCTTCAGAATATCACTCAATTATCACATTTTCATCCTGTTCGCCGCTCGCTCCGGGTCCATTAACTAGCGGAGTATTAGCTAGAATCCACATGGTGGCCTCACTGAAAGTACAACTTTCATTCTTGACCATGAAAGCCAGTGATGTGAGTATTGTAAAAAAACAAAAAAGAAAACAGTGTGGATATTATGCTATAGCTGGCATGCACTACTCAGAATGAGAGCGGTGAAATGCAGAAGTGATAATACCCTTAAATGAGTGTTTGAGGTGAGGCAGCGTGCGTCATCCGGCATGCTGTCATTAGAAGAGCAGGGAAGAAATGAGCTCATAGGTATTAACGGCTGCGGGTTCGATTGAGGAACGAGGGAAGGAATAGAACGCCAATGGAAAAGATGAAACGTGAGAGAAAATAGAAACATGTGATGGGCCAGTGGTGGAGGAGATGAAAGGAGCTTTGATTGGTTGAGGCCTCACATGACCTCTTGTCTCCAGGAGACAGCGGTTCAAGCGGTCAATATCGTGGACATTATAGGATGGAGATGGAGATCATATCGTATATGTTTTATATGAACATATGTCAGGAATTACAGTACGCCTGTGTGAAACATAACTGAATCAATTAATAGATAATAAGCAACATGTTTCATGGATACATCTGTGTTTCTGTATGATTGATTTATATGCATCTGTTTCTGGTCACTGGGCGAACCAACAGTGGCACACTTTGTGAGTCAACACCAGGTGAAATAATAACCACGGTAATTTAATTTGACCCGAAATTGAAGTCAGTCAAGCTGCAACCACAATGCTCCTGATACTGTTCGCTAAGCTGTTGGGAGAGAGAGAGAGAAAGGGAAGAATGCCAAACAGAAACTATGTTTGTGTCCCAGGTTCATCCCAGCACCAGTATCACAGTCTGTTCTGAGATGTTAATGTTGTGTGATTGGTTAATTGACCCCCAGACCAGAGGGACAGAACATTAGTCTGGCAAAGCTAGAAAAGGCTATGAAGAGTTAGCCTATGCTCTACACTGCCATTTGTAAAGTGATATTTGTGTCATGAGAAAGCGGTTTGTGTAGAATGTCTAAATAGACCGTTTCATATCCTTTAGCATGTGCTAAAACTTAACTCTTTCAATAGATACTAGTGAATTATGTGAGTGTTGGCATCAACACTCACATAATTAACTAGGCAGATTAGCTCGGAGCACAGTAGCCTACAGCTTTCAGTGAAAAGCTAGCATTAGCATCTGCTGGTGTGTCATCCAAGCAAAGACAACAGTGATACAGAATGTTAGCCTAAGCCATTGCCTACAGTATGAGTCTTCCCTGGCACAGCATGCCAGACCCTAAGAACAGACACCAGACTAAACCTATTTAAGGCCTGGAATTCCCCCCAAAAATGACCTGACTCATCACATGCGCACAATCACTAGAATAAAACTGTCTGAAATAGTTTCTAGTCTTTTAGGTAGTAATAAAGCACTGGAGGGACCGAATGTGAGGTTAATGCAATTAGACATTAGACGCAATTAACTTTTTTATGTGCTCTACTCTCCAACAGGTTAAGCCAGGATGGAATTATATTATTATAGGCCCTTAAGTGTGAAAACATACATCACTCATATTGTAGTACTGTTGGGAGACTTTTGTTTCCCGTGCACAGCTTTGAGGTTCGGTTGGGGAAAGTTAGGACCCAAGTCTTGCTCTCTGGCCGTTTCCTTACCAAGGGGCACAGAAAGGGCTTGCAGACTCTGACTCAGAGCTTGCATCTTAATGGGAGTGTCACTTGGCTGTACTTCCTTCTGACCTGATTCTCCACACTGTCATTGAAATGCTATTTTTAAGAGGCCACAGGAAGCCAGGTCTCAGAGAGGCACCCACGGCTGAAAAAGGGCATCAACAATGACCCTGTGGAATGACAAAGACGAGAGCACTTAGGAGAAACTCAGCTGAAACACACACACTCACACACACACACACACACACACACACACACTAGTGTAGACTGAAATTATTCACAAACAACTGGAGACTGCGTGAGGAGGAGAGACTTAAGGTCACACTAAGTCATAAACAAGAACATCCATCTGGACTCACACAGCCTACCTTTAAATTGCTTTTCATCCGTGGTGTTTGTTTGGGCACCACACATGCACGAATGCCATGGATCTCACCTCATCGACCACACGCACACACACAAATACACCTCTAATCTACTTTGCTGTTGGCCAGGGGAATTCCTGGTAGAGTGATTTTTGAGACTAAAGACTGAATCACATTGCCAGGGATTTCCAATGGCTGCCATGAAGAACGCAACCTGGAGGAACACACACAAACGCACGCGCACACATACACACACACACACACACACACACAAACGCACACAGAACACACAACCCTTACACACACCCCTGGCACACCTGGCTGCGCGGCGGCAGGACTTAGCCCACATGTGAGCACTGTAAGTTCCCTCCATGTTCACAGTGGTTAAGTTCTGCCGCCCCGGGGCCACAGGCTGCAATACGAGTCCAGGAGAGGAGAGGTGGTAGAGGGGGAGACTGCAGCACAGGGGCCCCCTACTCTTGTCTAGGGGGGAAGTAGCATAGTCTTTGCTGAGGTGTTTACTGTATGTACTGCATAGGAGAAGTGGCTATCCAAAGAGTCTATGTTATTGTAGTTGATTTAGTTTTCAATAGTAATGGCTCTATGAGATCTCTGTATGTCCACCCTAGGTCGTTGGGTCTTTGATAGTAAATCTGTGTGCCCAGGTGCACCAATGTCTCTGGAACTGTATTCATGCCTGACAAATTAACAATGCATACATATCATCCATCACTGTTTCTGTGCTTGCCCATTGTGTGTGTGTGTGTGTGTGTGTGTGTGTTTGAGACTGTGTGCATGCATGGAGGCGAGAGTTTGAGTTACTATATGAATGTGTCGGTTTCCCTATTGACTCATATAGAAAATGCAAAGTTTAAATAGGGTGTGGTGTCATACGATCAGTCCAGCCTAGGCAAACTATATATGATATCTCACATCCGCTCTGCACATGAATGACTACCCAGCATTATGTTTCCTGTAACCGTCGACTGTACCACTTGATGAATGTTGAATGTGTGTGTGTGTGTATGTGCACACACACACATATATACACACACACACACACATTCAACATTCATCAAGTGGTACAGTCGACGGTTACAGGAAACATAATGCACACACACACATACACATACACATACACACACACACACACACACGTCCCTCTCTGTCCCCCCCACTGGGCTGGTCTCCCGTGCCTGCTGTGCTGATAATCAGTGTGTGACGTTAGCTGGCTCAGTTCAGCAGGAACAGGGGCCTGGTCTAACCACAGTAGCCAGAGGGAGAGAGAGGGAGACAGGCATACAATACAGGAGTGATCCCTAATTCAGACTGTGCTGTCACCTCACAATAATGTAACTACAGGTAAGAGTATACAGAGGGGACAACTATACTCTCCTCTCGCTTGTCCTCCATCATTCCTGCCTCACCAAGGCCATTAATAGGAGGTCAACAAATAGAGACTGGACCTGTGTGTGAATATATGACAAAGAACAACAAGAACAACAAGACAGGCAATTAAAAATATATATATATATACATGTAACTATAACTGAGTGTGTGTATTGCTGGTTGGTTGAAATAATGATGTCCTGTTAAAATAATGTCTAAAAATGTTTTTACGTGTGTGTTGAAAATGTCCAAATAAATGAAAAATCTCAAATGCATTATGAGTAGTGTCTGTGTATCATTTGGCAAGTCTGCAATATCTCATGATGAATAGCATGTCACACACATTGCAATCCAAAATTAATGGTAAGCATTACACGCACAAACATTTCTAAATAATAAAGACATTTTAAATGTTATTATTTACTATGTACAGTGTTGTAACAATGTCCAAATAGTAGAATTACGAATGGCAAAGGAGATTTATTACATTTATTTTGGCTTTTGTGCTCCTGGTTGCCCTTTTCTTATGGCAGCAGGTCACAAATGGTGGTGATATCTTTCACACTTGATGTCTCTGGTGGTGATATCTTTCACAGTAGATGTATATTGGGAAACAAGGGGCTGAAACTGTAAAGTCCACAGTACTGTTCTCTTGTGCAACTCAGGTCAGAACACATTGTCTAACTTATCTAACTGGTTCCCATTGTAACCTAACCCATTGTAATCTACTGTACTTATCAGTGACTTCACAAAACTCAAACATGCGAAAACAGCTGAGGAAAGTGATGCAAATAATGTGTAATGGAAATACATAACACCAGTTACATACATACATTTTCCTGAGATGTTATTTCATCGCACCAATTCACTAATCGACATTCGACACACTACTACTACTAAATGGTCATCAGGATGTGATTAGAAATAAGGACGATGAATTCCCAGTCAATATCCTATTAAACCATAAAACAAAACCACAATGGATATAAAAAGATGTAATAACACAAACACAAATCACCAGCAGTTTATGATAATTATAGCTTAGCCCAGACACAAAATATGATATATGTTATAAGAAGCAGGGAATCAATGAAAAGTGAACATTTCTCATCTCTGAATGTCTCATAATTTGTTTTGATAACAGGGACCAGCCTTTTCTTAAAGATGTTATAGTTAATTAGATAATCACCCACAGTGTAATGCTACACAATCTAGCTGTGCGTTCTCAATACGTTTCTCCCTGCACCACTGATGATAACCATGATTATTACCATGATGATGATGAAGATGATGCTGATGACAATAAAGAGGTTAGCAGCGGTGTGGTGCGGATGTTTGTACTTTCTGGGTTGTCACCGTAGCAACAGAGACACTGTCCGTCATCGGCGGCAGCTGGCTGCGTCAGTGAGGGAACAGCGCATCAGCCAACTTCCTGTTTCTGAGAAAGCAGCATAGGTAAGTCCCCCCCCCCCTCTCTCTCTCTCTCTCTCATATTTCTATTCACCCTCCCGTCTGTCTGTCTGTCTGTCTGTCTGTCTGTCTGTCTGTGTCTCTCTCTCTCTCTCTCTCTCTCTCTCTCTCTCTCTCTCTCTCTCTCTCTCTCTCTCTCTCTCTCTCTCTCTCTCTCTCTCTCTCTCTCTCTCTCTCTCTCTCTCTCTCTCTCTCTCTCTCTCTCTCTCTCTCTCTCTCTCTCTCTCTCTCTCTCTCTCTCTCTCTCTCTCTCTCTCTCTCTCTCTCTCTCTCTCTCTCTCTCTCTCTCCAAACTCCCTCACCTGCTGTTACCTCTGCAGGTTAACGTGGCAGGGATCCAGGGCGGGAGTCACCATGGAAACATAACACATAACAGGTAAACAGTGAGGCAGATAAGGGCCCAGGACGTTGCTTGATAGACTCAGAGTGCTGCTCAGGACACACACACACACACACACACACACACAGTTACACTCACACTGTCTCACACACAGACAGACACACAGACATACATACACTCCCTACAGGCTCACCCCACCCTACAGCTGTGCAGGCAGTCTTCTTACTCTCTCTCTCTGCTCTCTCTCCCTCACTTTCTTTCCTTCTTTCTGCTCTCTCTCTCCCTCTCTCTCTCTCATTCACGCACCCTCTCTTGTAGTCTGTCCGTCTGTCCCTCTCTCTCTCTCATTCCCTCTTTCTCACAGTAGATAGCTGCCAATCTGGCTATGGTACAGGCATAATTGCCATTATGACTGCTCTGCCCCAGCCCATCACACAGACTGCTGATTGTTCAGAAGGAGAGGGGGCTGACACTGTCTGCTCTGTGCAGATGCCACACAACATTATCATAGCGTGACTACAACTCATCCAGATACACACTGTCCTGGACGGCACAAATCACACTGTCACACACACACATTGGTCTTATAAAAACACACACACACACGCATGCACGCACACATGTGTTTATACACACAGACGACAGCCACTAGACAACCACCCCAAGCTACTATCTCCTCTGTCTCTCAACCCCTCTGTCTCCCTGTCTTTATCCAACAAAGCGTTAAGCAAACATAAGAGTATATGTCATGGAAAATCCATACAGTGTAGCCTTTGTGTTGTCAATCTAACGTCAAGGCCCTTGGTAAACACACACACACTCTCTCTCTAGTCTACAGCACACAGCACCACGGAGACACAGCCAATGGGAAATGAAGGGAAGATTGAATGGAAAAGTAGTTGGTGCAAAAAGAGGAACGCCCAACTGTGGGACACAGTGAGCTGAGGTTTGGGGAAAGTTGACCTTATCCCAATTCTATTCACTTTACCCGTCTCCACATCCAGAAAGGAAAGGTCACAGAGCCTACTTAGCACTAAGAAATGACATTTTGACAACTAAATATTCCCCACGTCAACAAGGCTATAGAGCAGAATACACACTTGGTTGTTCCCATATTTCCATCTCAAAGGTTGCAACTATAATGGCTTGAGCAGATGATGTAGGAAGAGTGATTAGAGATTGTAAGATCAGAGGAGAGCACTGTTGTATTACAATGAGAACAACTGACGTCTATTTGCCACTGAAGTAGGCTAGCGTCATTGAAAGCCGTGGATGTGTTGAACTCTTTCATCCTCAATGCACTCTGCTGCATCAACTACCTGTATGGTAAATAAGAACTGCTTGACTATGCAGGTACATGGATACAGGTATATGGGTGTGTGTGCATTTGAGTGTGTGTGTGTGTGTAATAATGGAAACGGTCATCTTTGCCACAGAACAAGCAACACATATGATGAACTCTCACCACACCGTAGCTGTGTAATGGTGTGAAGCCAAGGGCCACTCACTGTCAATAACCCACACTCTGTGGTCTACTTTTAGCGTCATGCTAACATATAGCACTCCTTTAAACAAGTGGAATCATCCCTAGGCACTGCCATCCATGTACTGTACAACTTGAATATCATGGAGTTTAACCAGATAGCATCCAGATTCTGTCATGTATTCATTACACAACGTTGCTGCTTCCACAGCGTAATAGATTGGTGTTGTGGTGATGGGACAAAAGAAGTGAGTTGGCAACTGGGTATGGATCTACATTAATGTGGTGTGGGAGACACCCTGTGGATCAATCCGGTACTACAGCATTGGGACATGAGTTGAACATACTGTAAAAAGGGGAGTGAAAAGAGTAGGCATAATTTCATTCCATACACAGAGGCAATAAGTGTACACAACCAATACACAAGCAACTATTTTAAATATAATATTTATATCATATATGAAGATATTATTGTATGCATACAACCATATCTTATTACGTCATTCATGTACATGTCTGAGACGGTAATGAAGCCATGGGTCCATTACATTTCACCCCAGGTAAGCAGTTTCATACATGCGCTCTCAAAGACTTTCTTTCATTAACTTAAAAAAAGAAAACCTCATTAGTTTGCCATACGCTAGATTTGAGACACTCCCAATCTCTCTCTCTCTCACACACACACACACACACACACACACACACACACACACACGTCTATTTGGTTCGCCATGACAGTTCGCTCCATTCAACAAAAACACCTAGGGATAGATTTATTCATCCTCCATAAATAGTTCAACAAAAAGTCACATAGTAAAACAATTGGAAGTGTTTTCTCCATCCCAAAAAATATCAGGGAATAACTCGTAAAGTTAAGTACACCAGGTTCTCTTTGTCCATTCTAAATCGCCAACAAAAAAACAGTCAATCATGTCAAGGTTGAGTCAAAACAGGGGGACCAGCCGAGTTTCTAGTGTTGAGCGGAAAAGCTTCCATTAGTTTTTCTTCTCAGGTGCCAGCTTCTCTGCATGGTATGCAAAGGTCTCAGCCACCAACAGGGGGAAGACGATAGAAGCATCAGCATACACCTGGAAGGAAACAACACTACCGTAACACCTGAAGGACACAATGGGGCATATGACCAGGGGTGCACATAACTGGTGCGCCAGTGCGCATGCGTCGCCAAAATGCATGCTGCGCGGCAGATCAGCCGCATGAACGCGCTCTTGCGCACCAACAGCTGGAAGCGCTGGGAGAGGAATTTACTTCCTCAAAATCCAACTGCTGACTGCTGCATCACTGCAAGCCCCACTAAGTAACTATTTGCCGTCCCCTCAGCCGAAGGCCCGACGAGTAATCCATCACAACAGTCGACCGACGACGACCACGGCGACTCCCCTCACGAAAACATTCGGAAAGTATCGTAACTTGTACTTTCATTCCACGTATCGCGTATCGCACGGTTATCTCGCCGCCACGTGAAAATTCAGTCCCGAACGACTCGTCGCTAAAAGGAAAAACAACACCAAGGGACACGTTTCTTTTCTCTGAAGATTTCAAACGTTCAGACGTTTGTTTTACAGCTTCATTATTGCACCTCGACCCCTGACCCAGGGAATATGGTTGGAATTCTATTAGAAAGAAGAAAAAAAAGACTTTGTTGCACAATCAAAATAATGAGCTATTTAAAGTGATAGCCTACAACATCCTCTACCATGGTTGAAATTGAGGACAGTATTAACAACAGTCAAGAGAGCAGTGATGATGATGATTAAGCTTGTAGCATAAATAAATGCTTAGGCTGTAACTTTTTGTTGAAAAGTTGATTTCAGTGTTTACAGAACAGAGCAGTGCTTAAAGAGATGTCAGTTGATTTCATTGTGTTTAAAGAACAGACATTCAGTTAGTGCTTAAAGAGATGTCAGTTGATTTCATTGTGTTTAAAGGAGTCTGACAGACTTTCATGCTTAAAGAGCAGTCATTTGATTTTGCATTTGTTTCTTTTGTTTTGCACACAATAATTTGTTCGTTCATCTTTATTTATGAATAAATGTCGTTTTGCTAATATAAGTTATCCATGTATCCCTTTTTTATCCATCCTATGGGACGGGTCGTGACTCGCGAGCTCGGGGAGCACCAAGCAGCATCCCTAGGTGCTCCTCTGAGCACTGGCCCCAAAAATTTATGTGCACCCCTGCATATGACATACAGATCACTGACAGTAATATTAAAAAAAAGCTTCATCAGTGAAATAGTGTTTGTTGCCATAGTGCTTATACAGTACATCTAGTAAGGGTGTAGTCCGTTGCTCTTCTCTCTGTACATTTGATGGATTCATTGTGTTCATAGCCAGTACTGGGGAGGTGAGGCAGGGTTACTGGGGAGGTACCTTGACTGGTTTGGCATCCATACGGATCTTCCCCCAGGACACTGCCTCATCAGGCCTGGCACCCGAGTCTGAGCCGTCAAACTCCTGGCCTGTATTCACAAACACTGCGTAGTCTGCCCCGTTCCTCTGAGATAGAGAGAGAGGGTGTGAGAGAGAGAGAGAGAGAGAGAGAGAGAGAGAGAGAGAGAGAGAGAGAGAGAGAGAGAGAGAGAGAGAGAGAGAGAGACAGAGGGAGGGAGGGAGGGAGCGAGAAGTAATAATAATTCAAATTCCTCAAATTATTGTGCTATACTTAGCTTACTGGTTACACAACATACAGCACATACAGAAAACATGAGGTGATTTTTAAAGCTAAAAGGACAATAGTTACCATCAGATTGGCGTTGGATATATGGTGTTTGACGAGTCCTCCACCAAGAATGATCATTCCTGTCCGCTTGGCAAATACTGCCATACTGTTCAACCTCCGGATATCTAAAACGTTCGGCACCATTAGTGTTATCATCACTAACTATCAAAAACAACATGACTAACACGACTGACTCCAAAACCAAACACACTGGCGTTTAGTTTTGACGTTGTGGGAACCCAGAAAAGATAGTCCTATAGTCCTGCAGTAACAATCTTACACTAGGGATGGACGGTTTCCAATTATTGAAACCGAAAAACCGTCAAAGACTAAAACCGGGGTTTTCCGGTTAACCGGAAAAAAAAAACGTAAAAAAAAAAATTAATTTTAAAAAAAAGATCGCCAATTTCAAATAATTGAGCCCTACTGCTACAATACACATGTCGAACACCATTAAAACACCGTAAGCACAGTCGCAACACATTTAGGCTACTTAGTTTCACAAATATAAGTGGAAAGGCAGACTTTTGTAAGCTACACCATACATGAAAACACATGAACACTTAACACACCAGCTCTGCTGATCCAGGGTGCACGCCTGCACGGAAGATCATCTCTTGGAACAGCGTCTTCCTTGAATGAACTGCTTTCTCAATATCTTGGTTCTTAGACAAAGTTTCAGCTGCTGCTCAATGTATTTAAATATTTGAATACTGCTCAATAATCACTGAAATATTAGACTTAGAATTATGCAGTGAACTGACTCGTCCTGAACTGTCGTAAGTCAATCAACAAAGAATGCCCCATCAAAATAAAAGTGCCCATGGTAGAGCTGTCAAAATAGAGCTTTCAAAATAAATGTACTAATACAGATAGAGATAAATACAGAACTACCTTTGCGTCACTAAGTGACCGCGTATCTTCTGAGACATGCGTTCTGTCATCACTTTCAGTAGCGCCTTCACACACAGTGGCGCTGTGCACAAACACTCTTGATCCGTATAGCTCTTGTTTTATTATATTGTGGTTTAGTAAATACTGCACTTGGAGTTACATTCAATGCATGATTTGTGCTATAGAACATAAATAAAGTTTGATTGATTGATTTCAAATCAAATCACATTTTATTTCTATAGCGCATTTCTCACAAAAGTGACCCAATGCGCTTTACAGAGAGCAGCGAAAATGATCTTATTAAATGTAAGCGAGTAATTGTAAAAAACCTTTCCTATCTACCAATAACTGAAAGCAACTATCTTTCCCATAGAGTGATTCGTTACCCTTAAATATAATCCCAATTAGATATTAATCCTCAGTTATTCTTCACAACTGACCAAACCTCTCACTCATTGCGCGGCAGATTCAGACCGTATCATTGTTATTTTCACACACGACAAACATGTGACATGTTCCAGTTTTATTCTTTGAAAAAAAAAAAAAAAAAAAAAAAATACGGTTTCAGACGGTTTTGATAAAAAAAACGTTTCTATTTGTATAAACCCCGGTTTTCGGTATAACCGAAAAACCGTCCATCCCTATCTTACACATCAGTAATGAGCGCAAGTGCACACACACACACACATGCACACACACACACTAAAATACATAGGCATACACCCTGTCCCCTCTCTCTTACCCTCCACTATATCCAGTATCAGCCCAGGGTTCTTATACGAGTGGAAGTAGATCATATCTCCAAGGGATCCATCTGTCAAAGCAGGGCTGAACACTGGGATATCATTCTGAAACACACACACAACATTCCCCATCAAGCGGGAGCTGTGGTTTAAATGTAGCCAGTGACAGCGTTGAGCTCCAGCACTTCTTACAAAGAGAGCTGGTACCTCAGAGCACCCCCAGATCTCACCTTGTAGGCCCAGTAGTAGACAGAGTCGGGGTTGTTGATCTCTTTGCCCAGACGGTGGATCATCTTTGAGGGGGTCCAGTGAGTACCCTGAGGGATGGATGGGTCAACGGTCAAATGGAAGTCCCCAAAACAGCAACACTAGAGCAGAAAGAACACATCCCATCCTCTTTAAAGCAGCATGCAGTACCTCGGTTTTCTGCTCCTGCACCATCTGGTCCAGGATGGGCATCAACCAGTCCTCAAACTTACAGTAGTTATCATTGGGCACCAGGAGGTTACCTATCCTAGAGACAGAGAGAGACAGAGACAGAGAGAGAGAGAGAGAGAGACAGACAGAGAAAGAGAGAGAGACAGAGAAAGAGAGAGAGAGAGAGAGAGAGAGAGAGAGAGAGAGACAGAGAGACAGAGAGAGAGAGAGAGAGAGAAAGACAGAGAGACAGAGAGACAGAGAGACAGAGAGACAGAGAGACAGAGAGAGAGAGAGAGAGAGAGAGAGAGAGAGAGAGAGAGAGAAAGACAGAGACAGAGAGACAGAGAGAGAGAGAAACAGTGGAAGAGACATCAGGAGATTGACTTGAGACTACAGTTTTGATTGTTAGGCAGTAACCGTGTGAATAAGACTGTGAGTGTGAATAATACGCAGTGGTGGTAAAATGGTGTTAGCTCTTGTAGCGCTAGCAGTAGCATCTGTATGAGTGGTAGCGATCAGCAACGGTAGTAGGGCATCAGAATCAGTATGACAAACAGTATTAGCGTGAGTACTGTAGCGTCAGTGACCGTGGTAATACTCTACCTGTTAATGCCCCTCTGGCGCAGGTCCTTGCCTGGCATGCTGAACGCTCCGAGGTAGGTGTGGGCCAGACACTTGATGAAATCCTCCTCTATCCCCCCAGCCGTAGTCACAATGACGTCCACCTAAGCGGAGGGGGGGCCACAAACAAATCTAACATTCCATTTCATCACAGTCTATGAGATCTCCTTTGAATAGATCAGAATCAGCATCGCTTTTATCTCACTGTACACGTAGTACACAAGTACACAAGAGTAAAATGAATACAGTACAGTAGGTAAGTAGTCCAGTGGTATACAGCACACATATGTTGTGGAGAGTTGGCCAGTGACTGGAGTGTACCATTTTGTGCTGTGCCAGGTAGCGGATGGACTCTCTCACTCCAGAGCTGATGAGGTTGGAGGTGTACCCCAGGAAGATGGTACAGCCTGAGTGGGACTGTGAAGAGTCGGATCCCTCCTCTTCCTCCACTGGCTCCAGGCGCTTCTCTATCTGTGGTTATGAGTGGGTGACAAAGGACAAATATGTCTTGGAGTGTGGTTAGACAGTAGATCATTAATGACAGTAGATCATTAATGCTATAAAGCATTAACCTCCAGGCTGTCCTCCATCCCTCTACACCTCCAGTATGGCTGTCCTCCATGCCTCTACACCTCCAGTATGGCTGTCCTCCATGCCTCTACACCTCCAGTATGACTGTCCTCCATCCCTCTACACCTCCAGTATGACTGTTCTCCATCCCTCTACACCTCCAGTATGACTGTTCTCCATCCCTCTACACCTCCAGTATGGCTGTCCTCCATCCCTCTACACCTCCAGGTATGGCTGTCCTCCATCCCCCTACACCTCCAGGTATGGCTGTCCTCCATCCCTCTACACCTCCAGTATGACTGTCCTCCATCCCCCTACACCTCCAGTATGGCTGTCCTCCATCCCTCTACACCTCCAGTATGGCTGTCCTCCATCCCCCTACACCTCCAGTATGGCTGTCCTCCATGCCTCTACACCTCCAGTATGACTGTCCTCCATCCCTCTACACCTCCAGTATGACTGTCCTCCATCCCTCTACACCTCCAGTATGGCTGTCCTCCATCCCCCTACACCTCCAGGTATGACTGTCCTCCATCCCTCTACACCTCCAGTATGGCTGTCCTCCATCCCCCTACACCTCCAGGCTGTCCACTGTGCCTCACCATGTTGTTGATCTCCTGGATGGCCTGGCCCATGCTGCTGGCCTGGAACCCCGTGGTGAGGTAAGACTGCAGCAGTGCCCGGTAGTCCACTCCCTGATTGAAGTCATAACCTCTGATCTTGAGCATGTCGTCAGGGAGGGCAGTGCTCTGCTTCAGCACTGCCTCCATGGCAACGGAGGGGGCGTGTTCTGCCATGTCTTCTGTCAAAACAAGATAGAAAAGTCAGGCTTCTGACCAAGCAGGGGTCTGGCTGTTCTCACAACTCCATTGGTTGGTATAGAGATTAGTGCAGTTGTGAGAGAGTACGAGTACATCATCAGAAAGAGGATAAAATGATGTGGTAAGCAGGATCCTGATACAGGTTGAAAGGTTTTCTCTGAGTTTAGAAAATACATAGCTACATTTTCATCACGTTTGGTAACAAAGTCTAGGTTGAATATTGTGACGTTGTCATTTTATCTGCTAAATATTGCTTCCTGGCATGTAAGGCAAGATGGTTTATTTATATAGCACATTTCATACAACAGGGGCAATTCAAAGTGCTTTACATACAGCATTAAAAAAAATACAGCCAGAGGAGCATAGTAAGAAAATAAAAATGACAATGAATAAAAGCAAATATAAGAAGTAAATAGATCAAACATTCAATAACACAATAGTTAATGGATAAAAGACATTGATAGAAGTGTTTGTGTTGAATCACAACTGCTGGTACCTAGCTAGTCATACTGTGCTATCATACTAGCTTGCCAAGGTAGGTAACTACTAGCTAGCTATTAAAGTGGGTTTAAAGACAACACGTTCTCTGACAAATTAAGCAACATACCAAGGTGTGATGATCACCGGTTGGTTATATGTATTTAATGGATGCTGGTTAGAGTTTTCTGTGCGCAGAAAGAGCCAAAAAACAAGCAACACATCAACAGCATGGACTCGTCTTGTGCTTCACTTGCTTGGCCCTGCTACGGAGAGGGAAATGGGACAAAAGCCCTACGTAGCCAGGGTTGCCAAATGAGATTGACCATTTCCAGCCCAACCAGTCTAAAAACCGCCAAATCCACCAAAAACGTGCATTGGCAGAAAACCGATTAACCATACGCTTGCAAGCAGAGGCCACAGGTGTTATTATGTTCATCCTTCCTCTTGGTAACAAACTGGCCGTAGGTTTTGAAAAACGTCTTTATTAACAAGAAGATGCAGCTGCATTCAACAACAATAGTAGTAAGCCGTTTCGGCTCTACTAAAGTGTCACGTATACTACTGCGCAGGTGTAAAAATAGGAGACGTGACATAGGCACGTATAAAAGGCAGAATAAACACTTGATTCTGACTTAATTCATAACTATAAAGTTAGGTGGTAGAAAGGGAACTTCGCTCACACACACGCGCACAAGGTCCGTGTGCAGGCGGGGATAGACACAGAACATGTCTGTCTGCCACATCAGCTGACATAAAACAATACAGAACACTCAAAGTAAGTAGGCATGTATAAAAGGATCTTACCTTTACGTAGACTACTCGATCTTGAACTTGAAGAATTGACTGGCATCAAGTGAAGAGCATCAACTGGAGGACGATGTCCATCTTTTGCCACCGGTCCAGCCCGACTCTGGACGTGTGGAACACAGGAGCGGGACTTGTGTTTCTTCGTGGCGGCGTGGTCTCTCAGGTCATTCAACTGGGCTCTGATTTCACTGTTACAATATTTACAACGGGCCTTTGAGTCATCTCCCACGACACGTGCAATCCAACTTCTGAGAGTTGGCTCACTCTCCCACTCCTTTCGGTACATCTTTTTGTATTTCCCCCACTTTGACATGGCGACTAACGTTATTTTTCTACCTTTTTTATTTTTTTATTTTTCAAGCAACTTGCAGTAGCAGTTGAAAGAGACACAACACCGGACAATGTAGGAGTTGGCTACGTCTAGAAGATGGCAGTAGTGCAACGTTAAAGAAGGGTCCAGCTGCAGCCGCAGCCAAACATGGTTAGCTAGACGAACCATATATGGTAGTTCATACGTAGCTATACGAACCATATATGGTAGTTCATACGTAGCTATACGAACCATATATGGTAGTTCAACTTCCGTCACGTTGGCTGCGGCTGCAGCTGGATATACGTGCAACGTTAACCCTCGGGTTGTGTTCATGTTTGCCCCCCCATCCTTGGTGTTCCCGGTCTAATTAGACCGGTCTGATTAACTGCTTCATATCTCCAAAACTACATGGTCAAATTTGCTAAATTTGGTACCTGGTGAAAGCTGAGACCTGTGAGATGTTAAAAAATGAACATAGATATGACCAAATTACTGTAATGAGACTAAATACACAGTAGAAATTGAATATTTCATTTCCGTTTTTGAGAATTTCAAATAAGAAGGCCAGTTACACCCTGAAACTCTATATATCTCTGCCAAACAACACATTGGATCAGTTCTTCAACATCTCAACATATACTGTGCAAAATTTGATGAGACATAAACAATGTAGACTATTGGTTAACCTGAATAACTGCAATATAGAAAGAATAGACACTGAAAATGTATTCCAAAATGAACATTTATTGTAAAACAAATTCACAGAACATCAGAATGAATTGTCGTGTGTGTGTGTGTGTGTGTGTGTGTGTGTTTGCTTGCTTGCAGAAGCAAGAAAGCCAGGACATATACTATACCATTGCCCAATCATAGCTGTTACTGTAGTGTTGCATGTGCATATAATTCTATTTTGATGATTTGGTTGAGAGAGGAGGTACACCACAAGAACGGTGGTCAGGGTCAAGGTCTCTCTGCCTGTGTGTGTGTGTTCACCCACAGGAGTGGCATTTTGCAATCAGGTCAGAGTGTGCCTTGCAAACGTAGGCATCACATTTGTAGCATGTAAGGCTTGTTTTATTGTCTCTAGGGGCACAGAGCTTGCATCTTTGCCTTTTCTGCCCCTGTCCTTGCTGGGGGGCAGCGGCTGGGGCTTGCTGACTCCTAACCAGACTGGCAGAGGCTGGTGTGCGGGGAAGGTGCTGGCGCCATTGAATTAGAGGAGTAACTAATGCTTTCCCGAGCTCTGCCAGGAAGAGTCTCCTCTTGAAACTCTTCCCCCGATTCCACACTGGGTCGATCGCCATCCATACCACATATGCATTACACGCAGACACATCCAGGATGTTGTGGAACACTGCCACTGGCCAACGGGCTGTCATTCGCTGGCAGGTGTACGTGCCAGTAAGCTGCAATGAAAGAAAAAATAAATAAGAGGTTGGAAATAATATTGAATCTGTCGTACACAAAAATTCATTGTTTCACATGAATAAAAGTAAAATAAAATGCATGATAGATGAAAATATACATTACCTTATCAAGGCAGTCCACACCTCCTTTGTTGCTGTTGTAGTCCAGGATGATCTGGGGCTTCCTGTCCTCTGTGGTGCTGACATCAGCGTCTTTGTGTACCGTGCTCATCAGGATGACATTTTTATTCTTCTTGGGAACATAGGACACAAGACAGTGTGTGGCAGTGAAAGCACATTTTGATGAGAGTATCTCTCTCCCTCTGGTTGACACCAGCGCAGGGGGAAGTTCAGGCTTGTTCTTCCTCACTGTCCCCACCATGGTGAGCTTGCGTTTCAACAGCTCCTGACCAAGCGCATATGAGGTGAAAAAGTTATCACATGTGATATTATGCCCCTTGAGACCGGCTGTCATGTCCAGCACAACACGCATGGTCTGGTTTTTTTCTGGCCTTCCATCAACAGGTTTTCCCGTGTAGACCTGCATATTCCAGGCATAGCTGCTCCTGGCATCACATGCTGCCCAGATCTTGATTCCATACTTGCCTGGTTTGCGTGGGATGTACTGCTTGAAGGGACAGCGACCTCTGAAACGGACCAGGCGCTCGTCAACTGTCACCTCAGGGCCTGGATTGTACATCAGTGGTAGGCGCTCCACCCACCTGTCCCAAACGTTCCTGATGGCAGCCAGTTTGTCATTTCGCCAGCGGGCAGGTCTTGTATCTCTGTTATCAAATCGGATAACTCTCGACAGGACATGAAACTGCTGTAATGACATAGTGGACCGGAATATAGGCCTCCCGCACTCCGCATCCCACAGACTCTTTGTAGCCTCATTGTTTGACCGATATACTCCTGCTAGAATCAACAGACCTATGTAGGCTTGAAGGTCTACCTGGTCCAGTGCTCTCCATGTGTCCCCAAACACACGCCTCCCCTCCAGGTTTGTCATGTCCAGTACAATTTCCTCAATGGACTCTGGTAAAAACAGTTGGAAGCTGGACTTGATGTCATCCACACGAGATGTAGCATACCGCGTTGGTCCTGGTGTCATCCTTATGATGTTTTCCACTCTCGCTCTGCTTGCTCTATCCTGGGAGGATGAATACCAGAGCAAGTTGCCACCCTTGGACTGGAATGTCACCTCAGGTGCCTGTTCTTCAGGTGCCTCTTCCTCAGGGGCCTCTTCCACAGGGGCCTCTTCCTCAGGGGCCTCTTCCTCGCCGTCTGTCTCATAACATTCTGGATCGAAGTCAGGATCGGTGTTGTCTTCCAATTCTGAGACATCCTCCTCTATCTCTGGTTCAACTTCAATCTCCTCTTCATCTGGTTAAAAAATTCGGTCGAGAGCCTCTCTGACAGATAATCGCTTAGACAGCCGCTTACTCATTGTGTTCACAGAGTGAATTCAGAGCAAAGCACAAATAAAGCTTTATATAGGGGGTCTGTGAGAGTTAAGTCTGGAAGGTGTGGTTCACGTGGGGGGATGGGCATATAAGCACGGGAAAGAGAAGGGTTCCCATAACAAACACCTGTTTCGTTTGATACATTTCAGTGTTTGTTATGGGAACCCTTCTCTTTCCCGTGCTTATGTGTCCATCAGAACCATACCTTCCAGAGTTATGGGAACCCTTCTCTTTCACCCCAGGTGAACCACACCTTCCAGACTAAACAATGTTTAGTCTGGAAGGTCTGGTTCGGATGGGCAAATAAGCACGGGAAAGAGAAGGGTTCCCATAACAAACACCTAATTGTTTAGTTTGAAATGTGTCAAACTTTATATGAGGTATTTGAACAGGTCTGATACATCCTGGAATGTTGTAGCTTGTTCCAACTTGTGTTATCCATTAATTTCCTATGGCGGTCATTTTTGACCGGGAACACCACCGATGTTACAAAGTTGACTAAAACCTCAAAATTCAATGCCAGTGGTTAGTCAGCAATTTTATATGTTCAAATGCCTAGTGTGGAGGATATCATAAGGCCTTGAGGCAATCAAATGTAAAACACAATATTTATGATTGATGAAAGTTGCTCTCGGTCAGATTTGACCGGGAACACAACCGGAGGGTTAAGGACGCAAGCAGCCGTTTCAATCCAACAGAAGAAGAAGAAGAATTGTCCCCACACCCGATGACGACATTTTCTGTGCGCCGGAAATGTTGAATTGAACACAGACAAGCAGCTGCCAAAACAACAGATGAGAACGTGTGTTGTTCTCAGAAGAGAGAAAAACGGAATTCTTCAAGACATAAATGTCGTTTTTCGCTTGCTTGTAGCCAGCGTTAAGATTGGATTCTGGTACCCGCGTCTCACTCACTTGTCGAACAAACAAGTTGTCATTTGCATAGCTAGCTAACTTGACTGCGAACAGTGACTTCTTATTAACCACCCCAAGCTAATTCACTTGTCTAACGTTAGTCTTTACATTGTTATGGAAGCTATACACCCCTGACAAAGTGACATGACATAATAACACAAGGAGGCTACCGTCAGACTTAACGTGACAGAAGGACCTTTAGCTGGGTAAGTCCTTAGCCACTCTAGCCATGATATAGCTAACTAGCTAGGAACTGTCCCTGGATCTAGATCTGAAAAATGGTGTGAGTTCCTACAGTTTAAAGAATTGTGGCCATCATTTTACTTGACGCTACTTGATGCCCATGTCCTGGTTGCAGTGGAGGGGATGTCAGAGCCTCGGGTCACTGTGGAGGAAGAGGAGGCAGGAGCAGAGAGAGGAAAGAGGGGCCAGGATGGGCAGAAAGGCCTTCTGAACCAGCACTACAATGAAGTCCCCAGGCCTGAGCAACTGGGGTTAGTCTCACTCAAAACACACACCATCCTGCTTTGATATCACATTTCCATAGGTCTCAAACCTCCTTCCTTGTCTTGACTAGAATTCATTGCAGTTTAGACTTATAGCCCCATACTGTTCTCTTACAGGCTGCCTCCAGGGCCTCAGCTCTCTGCACAGCCAAGCCCCTCCCCCTCTGGTGAGGGAAGTGGTTTGCTATCCTTGCCATGGGAGATGGTGGCCCGCATTGCCTCGCACCTTCCAGCACAGTGTGTCATCACGGTCCTGCCTCAGGTGAGTGTGTGTGCTGGGGGTCATCGTCATACCTGCCTAGCCTGGTCTGGTTCTGCTCTAACTTGATATGGCATTACATTCACAAGAGAGTTTCCTAAAGCAGATAGACTGTCTGTCCTCTCAGGCTCTGCACACAGGCGTTATCTTTTTCAATCGGCCCCACAATTATGACGTTATTTATTCTTCTTTCCTCTGGACAAATTTGAAACCCCCCCCTCTCTCCTGTCACAGGTGTGTCACGCTTTAGGGAACATTGGCAAGGACAGCACGGCGTGGCAGCTGCGGGCGCGCCGGCTAACAGGCTCGAGAGCCAGCTTCCCCATCGGCCCCCGGGACGGGTTTGACTGGCCCACTGCCTGTCTGGAGATGGAGCAGCTCATCACCTTTTGGGCAGGACATGCCGAGCGGGCCGCCAGGGAGAGAGAACAACAGGACCAGGGAGGGAACGGTGGACCAAGAGCCGAGGTCGAGGAAGAGGGCAGGGCCCAGGCCGACGAGGGAGTAGAGATGGCAGTACTACTGCAGGCCTACTGGGCAGGCGCCGGCTTGGAGGAGCATCTGGACGGAGAAGAACTGCAGGAGGAGGGAGAGAGGCCGCTACAGAGAGTAGGATGGCCATGGGCGGGGGAGGAAGAGGAGAGGCAGGAGGCTGGAGCGGACGACATGATGATGGAGGTAGAAAGAGATGAGAGACAGGCGCTGGAGGCCCTTGAGGTGGAAGAGAGGGTGGTGGTGGAGGACAGAGACGGTCGTGAGGAGGTAGCAGACCAGATGCAGGGTGGAGAGGGGGAGAGGGAGCAGGACCAGCTCGGAGACCTCAGTCCCCCCCCGGCCCTGGAGCGCCTGTCCCTACCCTTGGGACACATCGCTGAAGTCAACTCCGTACTGCTGGTCGGGGGAGAAGGGGCGGTGTGCGCCTCAGGCTCACGTGACCGGAACGTCAACCTATGGGACCTGCGGGTAGGGTCAAAGGGGTCGAAGGGCACGCTGCTGCGCACGCTGGGGGGGCAGGGCCTTTTCAGTACCCACCAGGGCTGGGTGTGGTGCCTGGCGGCCCGCGACTCCCTCCTGGCCTCCGGCTCCTTCGACAGCACCATCAGGCTGTGGGACCTGGGGGCCGGGGGAGCGGAGAAGGGCCTGATCGGGGCCCGCGCCGCCGTCCTCTGTCTGTCCTGCCAGACAGACGTGCTGCTGGCCGGCACCTACGACAAGAAGGTCAGCATCTACGACATCAGAGGTTAGTACACCCAGGGGGCTACTGTGGAGAGGGGATTGCGATGTAAAAGGTTGTGGCCCATCTATTGTCTGTCAATCAAAAACGAGGATGAAAAAATGACAGGTGGATTTATGGCGTGAGGGATGATGTCATATGTCTGTGCCGCAGTGCCGGAGCCCTTGGTGAAGAGCCTCCGTCTCCATAGTAACGCTGTGCTGTGCCTGGCTGCAGACGACCAGTACATCCTGTCTGGCAGCAAAGACCGGACAGTAGCTGTATATGACCGCAGAGCAGGGAAAACACTGCAGAAACTCCAGGTACACAGTACACACACACACACACACACACACACACACACACACGCCCCACAATTTGTTCAATTCAAGTTTATTGTAATATGTACTGGGATACGGGATGGGGAAGGTGTATGACAGCACAATGATGGATAAAGACTAGGGATAAAGACACAGACATACGGTATACAGACCAAGTTCTAAACTCCTCTTACCAACAAAACAGAATACAACATTTGACTACTAAACACCCTGTTGTTTAGTGTAGCTGTGTAGCTGTTTCTGCAGCTAAGAAAGATCTAAGATAACTCCCAATAGCTCAAAACAAAGCTGCTAGATTAGCTCTCCACTGCACAAATGTTTTGGAAATGCATAGACATTTTTCATTTATTTGAATTTTTTAAAATTATTTTAATTTGTTATTATGATGTATGTATGTATGTACGGTATACAATGTTTACAATTGTCTGTATGTATATAATGTTGACAATTGTTCAAATATGATTTTTGTATCAGACCCCAGGAAGACTAGCTAATGTCATGGCATTAGCTAATGGGGATCCTAATAAACAAACAAACCCATTAGAAGATAGTTTGTCGCTGAAAAGTGTGCGTGCGTGCATGAGTGAGTGAGGGACACCTGTGTGTCTTCATGTTGTTGACTTGTCTTCTCTCCTCAGCTGAGCTCCTACCTGCTGTCCATGTCCTACAGTGGCAGTGAGGTGTGGGCGGGTGACAACCGAGGCATGGTTCACACCTTCTCTATGCAGGCTGGCTCCTTGAAGCTTGCGTCCCAGTTTGACGTGGGACACACCGCACTGGTCACCGGCATCCACACATCCCCAGGAACCCTCTACACCTGCTCCTCGGACCGTACCCTCAAGGTAGGACCTGGTCGCTCGCTCTCTCTCCCCCCCCCCCCCTCCCTCCCAAGGCTCCCCATGCGTTTGTTGAGGCCCACTCTCGTAACTCCTTGGATGACTCAAAGATGATGCAGTAGTTTGTAGTCCATCGTGCTTGTATGAAATGTACAGTGCCCTTCACAATTATTGGCACCCCTGGTTAAGATGAGTAAAAAGGGTTATACAAAATTCACCTTTTGGTGAATAGGCTAGGTGGACGATCTCCACTACTTCCTGAAAGGCACCTGGCATGAACATATCCTGTCTCACTCTATTGGTTTAATTGATTAATCATCTGTGCACTGTGTGTTCCAACAGTTTACTGCACAGCTGATTAATCAATTAAACCAATAGAGTGAGACAGGATATGTTCATGCCAGGTGCCTTTCAGGAAGTAGTGGAGATCGTGCACCTAGCCTATTAGCTTAATGTCAAACTGAAATAAATGAGAAACATCCATCCTTTAATTGAAGTAAATGTATTCAGAGAAAAAAAATCTGTCAAGAAATATTTTTTTCCATTTATATTTTACTCTTTGAAGTTGATCAAGAGTGTTTAGGAATTTTCAAGCAGTAATCCATGACTTCCTGTTTCACTGGGGTATAAATATGAGGTGACACAGGCCATATTCCCTTATTCATATATCAGCAATGGAAATACAAGAGAACACACAAATCAAATGAAATGAATGAAAAGTGTGTTGAACTTCATAAGTCAGCAACTGTAACTGTTACAAACTTGCCTGGAAAAGGAGTTTAGTTTGCCCCCACGCATAGTGAGGAGGATGATAAGAGAGGCAAAAAAAGAGAGAAATCCCTAGGATCAGTGTTGGAGAATTACAGAGGAGAGTAACATCTTGGGGTCAACAAGTCTCCAAAACTACCATTAGACGCCACCTCCATGCCAACAAATTATTTGGAAGGCATGCCAGAAAAAAACCTTTCCTGTCATTTCACCACAAACGTAAGTGCCTGGAGTATGAAACGCTACTGGAACTGTGACTGGAACCTTGTTCTATGGTCAGATGAACCGTGTTTTATGTGTTCTATGGTCAAACATTGAGCTTTTTGGCAACAAACACTCAAGGTGGGTTTGGCATAAAAAGAAGGAAGCCGAAAAGAACCTGATTCCCACTGTTAATTATGGTGGCGGTTCTGGGATGTTGTGAAGCTTTTTTTTCTTCTTCCCAAAGCCCTGGGAACCTTGTTAGGGTACATGGCATCATGAACTCCATGAAATACCAGGACATTTTAATTCTGAATCTGGCTGCCTCTGCCAGGAAACTAAAACTGGGTCATCATTGGATCTTCCAGCAGGACAATGATCCAAAACATATGTCAAAACATCTCAGTCCCCTGCCCTAAACCCAATTGAAAACCTGTGGGCTGAGCTGAAGAGGAGACTGCACAATTCTATTTTTAACTTTTTATTTATTAACATCACTTTAGATGCAAGAAACTCACAAACAGAGCTTCTTTACAAAAATGAAACATACTCAATAACACAATAGTATAAAAAAAAGAAAACAGAAACAAAAAAACAAATATGAGGTCATGGGATGGTCAAATTATATCCAAACAGAATTTGTCTAATTTAACATACATCGTGGCGGCTGTGGCTCAGCCGGTAGAGCCGGCGTCTAATGATCGCAATGTCGGCAGCTCACAGCGGATCAAATCCCCGGCAGGCCATGTGTCGAAGTGGGTCTGATTTATCTTTACCAATAATTACAGAGGGCACTCAGACTGTACATAACTCCTGTGCTGCTCCCCCTTCCCTCTTCCTCTTATGCTAAATTCAGGTTCATCTCCCTTGCGCCCCCCCAAGGACACTATGCACACTGCACCACCAAGACGGGGTTAACGGGGTGAGTCCCTTTTGTCTTACTCCAATTATAAGACCGTTCATGATGAGTTTTCTAACAAATGTGAACTGCATCTGTGACATCATTTAAGAGCTTTGTTTGTGTACTACCATCTCATCTCTCCCGCCCTCCCTCAGTTCAGCTCACTCTATGGGTCTTGACAGGAGTTTGTTTGGACATAAAAACTCATCCTTTTTTCCTCCTGTCTTGACAGTTGAGTGTGGAGGCGGGAGTGCTGGCCATCGCCGCCGGTGACGTGGAGGTGTGGAGGGCCAGACGGTGAGGTGGGACACCGCACCCTATGTTGATCTACGCCATTTCTAAATGACATGATTCAAGACTGACAACAAAGGATATTACACTGTTATGGTTTGCCATTTCTGTAATAGTTGGGGGCCTTAGGGCTATATGAGGCTATGTTCGTGCAAATTTGTGCAAAGGCACCAAATTTGGCCCAGATGTAGCTCAGAGTATGCTCTAATGATTTAGCCAGGGCGCCCGAGCCAACGACCACCAGGGTCGCCATGGCAGCCAAATCAATATGGCCGCCCTCCGAAAAAGGTTTTGGCTATAACTTTTGAACCAAATGAACTAGAAATGCAAGCCTGGTGTCTATTTTATGTTTTATGACTATTAGAAACACATTGGAATGCTTATATTTATGATTGGGTGTGTCTGGACCCCTAATTTGCATATTTCCAAGATGGCAACTACCCGAAAGTGAGTTTTATCATATAGTTGGGGGCCTTAGGGCTATATGAGGCTATGTTCATGCTAATTTGTGCAAAAGCACCAGATTTGGCCCAGATGTAGCTCAGATATGCTCTAATGATTTAGCCAGGGCGCCCGAGCCAACGACCACCGGGGTCGCCATGGCGGCCAAATCAATATGGCACACACCCAGACACACCCAATCATAAATATAAGCATTCCAATGCGTTTCTAATAGTCAAAAAACATAAAATAGACACCAAGCTTACATTTCTAATTCATTTGGTTCAAAAGTTATAGCCAAAACCTTTTTCGGAGGGCGGACATATTGATTTGGCCGCCATGGCAACCCCGGTGGTCGTTGGCTCGGGCGCCCTGGCTAAATCATTAGAGCATACTCTGAGCTACATCTGGGCCAAATGTGGTGCTTTTGCACAAATTTGCACGAAAATATCCCTAAGGCCCCCAACTATAAGGAAGAGAACCACATATGCTGTGAGCATATGACTAGTGTGACTAGTGTCATAGATGAAAAAAAACAAAACAAAAACGTTTGTGTGTCTTTAAGAAAAGGAGTGATTGCTTTTAATGTTCTTCCCTAAGTATTTGTAAAATGATTTGACATCTTGCTGAACGCTGTGTGGTGTGGTGTGTGTGTCTATTGCGACGGGGGAAAAGAGTATTTATCTGGATTCCAGCTTTAAGGGGAGTTCAAGTCACAGCATTTACTTTACTAAAGGCTAAACTTTCAAGAAGACTGACACAAGCATTGCAGACATTCCAAATGACAGTTTACAATTAGCGTTCCATGAATAAATCAAAGATTTGTCAGATGCTGTCAGACCTCAAAGATAGTGGGACCGCCGAGGTTTCAGACATTAAACCATTACACTGCAGTTCAGAGAACGTCCTTGTTGTGCTGTATGAGGGCTACATATGGGCTTAGAAGTCGCAGGCAGGGCTACCTCAGCTATATGCCTCAACACCAAATGAATGGAAAAGATGTCCACCGAATGAAATTTAGGACATAAGACTACTGTGCTTATCTTTCCCATTCATTTCTGGGTTGAGGCATATAACCAAATCTACACAACACATGACATAGGTACGTAGAAAGCTTTTTACAAACTGCTCTGTGGCAATGTAAATAGATTCAACAGAACCACCATGGCCAGTCCAGCCCTCTCTGACCTGCTGATTGTCTTTTGTATAACTATTATCTATTAATGAACGGGATCAGAATGGTCTCACAGTAGCATAGCATGTTTGTCATTGACACTGCGTTACATTTTCTTCCTCTGTGGTCGCTGTTACTTAAGGTGACCCAAAGTGCTTTTGCATTTCTTACCATCTAATGGAATCAGCAGCTTCATAGCATCTACCCTGAGGCTAAGTGCGTCAATTGTCGAAACTGAGTGCAAAACCTCCAAATCTACTTAGCCTTCATGTAAACAATGAATTCTCACTAGGGATGGGAATTGATAAGATGTTATTAATACCGATTAATTCCATTATCGATTCTGCTTATCGGTTTGATTCTTTATCGATTCCATTATCGATTCCTGATGTGGAAAAAAAATAGGCCTACACAGGTTTTCAGCGTCAACGCAGCTGTTTTATTATCTCAAGTCTCCGAACACAGTGTATAATATCTGAACATTTACACTTACTGCTGAAAACTCAGTGTTTTCTTCTTAAAACAATAGCGTATATGCAGTTAGATGATTATTACCTGTTTTGTTACATGTAGATGCGTGTTGTTGAATAATACTCTCTAGAGTACCAGTCAAGCCGCAACCATAACATTTTGCAACGACTTGCTCCAACGTTTTTAGATTGTAATGTTCAGATGCTCGGACAACTGCCAGCGAATGAGCAAAACATTCCGGCATCGATAAGAGGAATCGATAACCTCGGAGGCATACGATTCCAATGCATCAAACTATTTGTTACCAGTTCTCAATTCCCATCCCTAATTATCATCCAATTGTTGTTGTTGTTGGTCATACAGTACTACTGTAGCTATGTGTTACTCTGCACTGTTAATGCTGCCTTCCCTGACATGTACTGTACAGTCATCATGATCTCCTCATCAGTTCCAGCAGCAATGAGACTTTTTTTTTTTTTTGCTTTGTGATGAATAATATACTGTGTATGATTTATTTTCACAGCTTCAGAGTTATTTATTTGGAAACCACTGTGTGTTATAGTCTTATCTACAAGCTACTACACAAGGTATGCAAACACCACTGCTGTCAAGACACTGAGGGCCAGCTTTTAGTATAACTTCTAGCCAGGTAACCAATATAAGAAGAGCGTTTAAGGGCGAGTTTAGACAGGACCTTTTTGTATCCCTTAAAAACAAATGGAGCCAATAGTTTTCCTATGGGGCTCACCGATAATGGGCACAACATTTCCATTTCCTGTCTTTTTCCTACAGCTGACATATGTCCAACATTAGGGAGGATTCTGCTTGTGATGGACCATAGTACACAATGCCACACCTCCACATTCTAACCGTAGAGAGTATGTATATACAAACACTACGTCCATGCCGTCCGTTTCAGTCTGAATGCGTCCTGACTCCCAGGGGTGTGACTCTGCTGTGATGCTGAGGGGGAACCAGCGTCCGTAAAGGAGCTACAGCAGCAAACAGGTCTTCTTGTCCTTGAAGGGGTTGGAGGAGGCAGCGATGCCAGTGAGGAGGGGGTCACTCCGACCATGCTCCTGACAATACTGCACCAGCTGGGCGGCTGCTAGAGAGGTCTATGGGGGGGAGAGAGAGAAATGACATGACTGAGAGCTTGTCCAATACAACCTGCATGTACATCCAACACACGACAGCTTTTAGAATCACAGTTACGTTACCTATGCAATTGGTCAGATATTCTGTGTTTTGTTTAGTTGAAGACTAGCTCCATGTCCATTATCTGATTATTAAAATGAGGGGTGATGCCCACAATCTAGATACTGCCTCATGATGCATACCCAGACGAGTTGTCTCCGAAACATGTACTGTGTATAGTCCACATTCCCTTCCTCCAAACCTTAATAAGCAACATTTTGACACACAAAATAAAATGTAGAAATGTTTCTCTCAATTTCTCTCTGTTGTTTCTTTTGTCATTCCTTGCATGAAGTCTGTACCAAAACAATGCATTTCATGATACACGCATTCTCACCTTGATCCTCTCTGTGCTTGCCTCCACACGTAGTTGCTCAACAGCTCTCCGTGCCTGTAAGACACTGTTACTGCTGCACACCTTCCCTGACATCACCTACACCAGAGAGGTACAAACTCCCTCTGTTAGTACCTGTTTGCAGTCTGAACACTCTCCTCCTTCAGGAATTGATATAACTTTTGTACTGGAATCCTTTTTTGAATGTGACATTGAAGCCTATGGATCAGTACCTATAAAACCGAAAAAATTAAAACAGTCCAATTTTTCCAGAATTTGAACTTAAATGCTCATTCAGAACCTGTGCTATCCCATCCTCAACCTGTGCTATCCCCCAGTATGTATTTAGCTGTAGGAATTACGGCTTTTGGAAAATGTCTGCAGTGACACACCTCTCGTCTCCTTTTAACCTGTCCTCTACTCCCAGCCCTCTGCTCTCTGTGTCAACAAAGATGCAGAGGTCACTGCGGAGGGCGCTTCAAAGCTCCTGTGATGTGTGTCGGGTTTAAAGGCCAGACACACACCTCTCTGGAAATGTCACAGCAACATCAAACATCACACATCCCTCACCAGTCCTCACTGATTTTGAAAGAGACTGCAGGACGACATTGACCGTGTGTGTGTGTGTGTATGGGAATGAATGACACAGCAGAGGATATCATTAATTAATATAACTTAAACTTGTATTTTGTATTTGTTGTTACATTTCATCTAGTAGCACAAAAGTGTATGTATGTATAATGTATATATTATTAATTTAAGCTATGATTCTAGGGTAAAATGTTATATCTAGAGTAGTCTGTTGGCGCTTTAAAGTGGAAAAGTAAGCAATTGCCTTCAAATGCAGTCTTGGACCAGGTATCTTTTGAAAAATAAATGTTTTCTCAGTGAGACTAAACTGGATAAATAAAGGTTAATTAAACAAGCGTCATCCATCTTCCAAACCCAGATGGAAGTGATGATGAGATGAGAAACCGGCAGGGTCATTTAACCACAGTGAAATACAGGGAAGCCAGCTCACTAAATATTTTTAAAAGAAAGCTAAAAACGCACTTCTTCAATATAGCCTTCAACTAGCTTATCTGCACCTGCCCACTGCTCATTTGCCAGCTACTGCACTTAAAATGTTTTATCAACTAGCCCTTTTTTAAATGTATTTTTATTGTATTTTCTTTACCTTTTCTTTTTACTGTTTTCCCCTGCTCTTATATCCACGTACACAGACTGACTAGAAAGAAACTGTAATGTTGATACTGAGTAGTTGGATTTTTGGTGCAAGGTCTAGCAGAGACTGAGAACGTACACAGAGACTGGGAACGTACACAGAGACTGAGAACGTATACAGGGACTGAGAACGTACACAGAGACTGAGAACGTACACAGAGACTGAGAACGTACACAGAGACTGGGAACCAGTGGCGGCTGGCCAATAGAGGGCGCTGGGGCGCCGCCCCCACCTTCACTTCCTAGTTGCGACTTGTAAAAAGTTTTTTTTAAATAAACATTGTTTATTCACAAAATGCGGCTGATATTCTGTCGGCGCCTATCAGCATTCATTAAAAATCCTCAAATACAATTAACATTTGATCTGTGTGTGTGTGTAAAATTCACTGTTAAAATGCATAGGGGAGGAGTCGGGGCGCCGGTCGAATGCAAGTCTATGGCAGGCCAAATACTTTTGACTTACACGTGAGCTGTAGCAGCGCTCCAATTGGCTGTCTCCTATTTCCCGGCCGGGGCGCAAAGAATGCGCCCCGGAGGGCAAATATAGATGCTAGATTACATCATATCCGGATGGAGGGGGAGGGATCTCCGCCATAGCCAATTGATCGTCCAGATGGAGGAGGGGGAGGCAACTCCCCATAGCCAATTGTAGACCTCATTACTGTTACGTGACTTTGGCGGCTCACTTTGGAAGTGAAACAATGGAGGCGGCTGCATGTGCTACTGGGAGAAGTGCTTCTGAACTAAAAGACAATTCGGTTGGGTCCAAGCAGATGCTGAACGGCACCATGGTCCACGAGGTCCACGATGTACACGCCGGTCCCAGCTTTTTAAAAAGTGTGAATATTCACTACGAGTTCGCAAGCTAGCATTAGCATTAGCGTCGGTGTAATCCTCCTTCTGTCTGAGTAAGTGCATATACGTATAAGCAGTGGTGTGCCGTCAGGGCCAGCAAGGCCTTCTCTGCTGGCCTAAACATCATCAGAATATACATTTAATTTTTATATTTTTTTTCTACAAATATGTATTAAATTATTCCCGTAGTCTATTCTCTTCATTTCATAGCTTTCCTCTTGGTTGCGCTGCTTCCAGACATTTGGAGGGCTGGCCTTTAGCTTTTATCCAATCAAATTCAGCCATAATGTGTTGCCAGGGTACCAAGAAATCTGCCCGCCTGCAGATTCAACAGTGGCGCGAGTACAGATGTAATTTAAAGTGAGCGAGAAAAGAGCTGTGGTGTGCCGTGGTCAGATCTCGAGTTGGCAGCAAATCCAAGCAAATCCGACGAAGGGGCCTTCTGGATGGCGGAGCACCTGATCAGCCCCTTCACGTCTTTTGATTGGATACAAACTATTGGGAGGCGGAGCTAACACACTGAAACTTGATCTCGCTAATTTGTGTAGATGGAAGGTGTTGTTCTACAAGCCGAACCCCGACGTTAGCGACGATATCCATGTAAAAGGACTTATTGGTGGAACTGATCAACTGTACAACAGAGTCATTGAAGTCTTCTTGAGGAAAGAAAGGAGGATGGATTTTGTGTTCAAATAATCAGTTGTTTTGGTGAGTACAAAGCATTTGATGTTTTCTGCAAGAGATGTAGACATACGGAGCGACCCTGGGGTCCATAGAGATATGTGTGTTGTGTTGCCTGGCTCAGTTGTGTGAGTAAGTGGGGCTTCAATGCGATCTTCTAACCACTTCCCGGGCTGCTACCATGGAAAACGACACACCCCCGTGACCGTATGAACACGAGGAAGATAACCATCCTTAAATGGAACCTCGAAACGGTTCTCCTATCGAGATCGACAGACCGCAACGTTCGGCAAATAACTTTCGTTTTCATGCAATGAATTGAATACACCCAGACAAGGTGCCGCTATAATAACAATGGCAACGCCCGGTTATACTGCGTTTCTGTCTAAATGTATAGTTTCTAGAGCCATGGCGTCATAATGATGGTATTAAGAGGTGGAATAATTCAGGTAGGACATCACTGAAGGCCTAGGTGTGAAATGCACCGCCCGCCACTGCGTATAAGTACACTCATGTCTACATGTTTTTGTTGGACTTGATATCAGAATATTTGATATTTATACAATTGTTAATGTACATTGTTAGTGCCGCTGCCTTTGACATCACAAAGCAACATTTCTTCTTTTAATAGTTTGCTTCTGTACAGTAAATACCAGAGAGATGTTGATTACATTTTCCTAACATGTGATGATCAAAATATGCTACAAAAGTTCACATCTATATATCATGTTGGAGCTTATCTCCTAAAGTACACCGGCGTGTAGTGTAGCCCGATAAAGATATGAGAAGCAATTTTATTTTTCAATGATTTTTTTTTTTTTTTTTAGATGGATTTTGATTAATCACTACACGTCACTACACGTCACGACTAGAAGAGATATGTGCATGGTTTTCAGAGAGGTGGTGTCAGAGAGGTGAGGTGGTGTCAGAGAGGTGAGGTGGTGTCAGAGATGTGAGGTGGTGTCAGAGAGGTGAGGTGGTGTCAGAGAGGTGAGGTGTCAGAGAGGTGTGGTAATTGAATAGCACTCTAAGTGCTACTGTTTAAGACAGTTACGAATAGCACTCTAAGACTTACGGAGTGTAATAGAGTTTTTGTGAGTTAATCACAAAGGTATTTCCTGTCACTTGTTGGGGAAACCAGTGACACGGCACTGTCTCATGTCAAGTCTTCGTTTAGAAAGCTAATATAAAAAATATTGAAAGCTAATACAGTATATATACATAATATTTGTAAATATTTGTTCCTTATTTGCCAGCCACATACTTAGCAACCTGTCCGATACATCATAATGTACGTACATTATATTTTTGTTGTGTTTGCAGTTTGCCCTTTAATACAAGTTATATATATATTCTCATACTAAAATCCAGATTTTAAAGTTGATATTCTTCCCCGTGGAGCATGCCCCCATAACCTGTGCCCCACCCAACATTTTTATCACCAGCTGCCGCTGATATATATATATATATCTGTCTAAGTGAAACATCTATCCATCAGTAATCATAAGAAAAAATAATCTATGCCAAAGTTAGAAGAACATAATTGACTCAGAAAGGCTTCAAACACCATTGTAATCGTGTCAGTTCTTGTAAATTAGCCTGCACCATCATTTTATAGCCTATATACTTTTTTAGATTAGATTTTAGATTAGATTCAAACAACGAAATGCAATAAAAAGTGTGTCTGAAGAGGGATTTGAACCACCGTCTTAAAATGACGAATAAATACCATGGCAGCAGTCAATACCACTAGGCCATCGTGACGATAAGATGGTTTGTAGCCTGCTGCTGATATCACCACAGTAGTAAATATTCATTTATTAAAATATGAACATATAACAATAACTGGGGCTAGTATGACATTTAATCGGTCAGCAATTTCTTGCCAAACCATTTCCCTCGCCTTGTTAATTGCAGCAGTATTACACTATTTTACATCTTATTTGTCGTCTTCATAAAGATCAATCTTCATTTCGACAGTTTTACTCTTCGGGGCTCTTTATGTCTGCGTGCACGCGCCCATATTGAGGATTTCTAAGCCGGTGTTCTGTGAACACTCATGACACAAGCCTGATCCTCGTTCGAGGAATCACCTGAGGCTTGAATTCCAATCCCGAGTTGCCTGATCGCAGGATTTATTTTAATCGCCAATATACTAATCAACGTTAGTGGAACGGCCCCCAGGTCGATGATATATATAGCCGTGCTATAATAGACACATCATTACATCTCCTTTCCTCAATATACATCAACTTTCAATATAAAACAATTGTCGAACACATAACCTTTCAATTAAACTCAAATATATTCTTAGCTTTACATTCTTTACAAATTTCCTAAATTTCCTAAATTTCGTTGTATGGTACCTGTACTGTATTAATGACAATAAAGACCATTCATTCATTCATTCAAATATATTCTCACTTTAACATAAATACATAAAAGATAAATAAATAAAGACAGCTTTCGAGGTTTTCAACATTTAACACACCTTTCAATTAAACTCAAATATTAAATATCATTCTTCTTTCTCTTATTCTTTTAGAAAACAAAAAAATACATATCAGTCTCTCTGGTGTGTCAGTCTTTGGTTGGTGGAGGAGAATCATCAGTCAGAAACTGAAGTCCTAAGCAAAAATATATATAATTATCTTATTATTTCATATGCATCATCATACATACAGTGCAGTAGGCCTAGTAATAAAAATAAAACCAACAATAGGCACACATTAATGTTGACTCACCTAATAAGAAGGCTGGGGGCCATTCCACTAAAGGTGGATCAGTATATCGGCGATTGAAATAAATGCGGCGATCAGGCAACTCAGGATTGGAATTCAAGCCTCAGGTGATTCCTCGAACGAGGATCAGGCTTGTGTCATGAGTGTTCACAGAAGACAGGCTTAGAAATCTTCGATATGGGCGCGTGCACGCAGACATAAAGAGCCCCGAAGAGTCGATCTGTCGAAATGAAGATACTCCACTCTGCAGGGGTCCTACATTTGCGCAGGATTCCGAATTATTGATTTTTATGAAGACGGAAAAATAAGATGTAAAATAGTGCAATACTGCCGCAATTAACAAGGCGAGGGAAATGGTTTGGCAAGAAATTGCTGACCGATTAAATGCGTAGGTCATACTAGCCCCAGTTATGTTCATATTTTAATAAATGAATATTACTACTGTGGTGATCAGCAGCAGGCTACAAGCCGTCATATCGCCGCAATGGCCTAGTGGTATCGACCGCTGCCATAGGATTTATTCGTCATTTTTAGACGGTGGTTCGAATCCCTCTTCGGACACACTTTTTACTGCATTTCGTTGTCTGAATCTAATCTAAAATCTCATCTAAAAAAGTATGCAGGCTATAAAATTATGGTGCAGGCTAATTTACAAGAACTGACACGATTACAATGGTGTTTGAAGCCTTTGCATGAAGGCTTCGGTTAAATGTAAAAAAAAAAAAAAAATCACTTAGTCAAGTCTCGAACACGCAACCTTTGGAGGTCTAGCTGGCTGCCTTAACCACTGCGCCAGCCAGACCACTGTGATGACAGCAATGCAAGTTGAAACAATGACATTTTTTTGGTTTTTTTACACTCTTTTATTTATTGATCTATCGATCTATCTATCACACTTTCAAAATATCAAGTTATCTATCACACAATCAAACTATCTATCGATCGATCACACTTTCAAAATATCAAATTATCTATCTATCACACAGTCAACCTATCCATCTATCTATCTCGTGTGAAGTGGGAACTAATATTTCCTAAAAGAGGAACTGTCGTTCGGGATGTAGTTTCCGCCTGTGAGCCTTTTTTGACGCGCGTCTTACTTTAGCCTGTGTTTTAGCCGGGTCGCGACCAGGCTAATTATATCTGACTCAGAAGGAGCTCAACCAAGCAGCGAATTATTTGAGCCACATTGATGGAACCGAACGCAAGCTAACATTATCGAGGCTTAGAACTTTATCGAGGCTTAGAAGATAATCGACCTTAGTGGAATGGGCCCCTGATGTTGCACGGCAGACACCAAATGCTTAATGTCTGGCTTAAGGGATGACAGCCTCAGTCGAAGATCTGGCTCAACATTCAGTTTATTCCTGTATTTTGTCTTTAATGCCACAAGCGCCGAAAAGCCAGTCTCACAGAGATATGTCGTCGGGAAAGGCATCAGAAAGCGCACAGCTCTGTTGGACAGCTCAGGATACTCCGAGGCAACATGAAGCCAGAAGTTTGTCAGGTGCTTCTGTGAGAAAGTCCGTTTCAACGCGCTGTCGCAGGAGAGATCAATAAGATTGTCCACGGGCCTCATTTATAAAAAAAGTACTTGAACGTCATCTTTGACTTTCACGTAAGCACATTTTTCTAAACGAACGTAAGCATTATTTATAAAACGGGCTGAGATGGTTTAAAGTTGCGTACGTGCTTCCTTCTATAAATACCAACGCAGGTAAAATGAACGCAGGTGAATGAGGCTTGTATTAACGCCCTGTGATAGCGGCTCAATTATAGCGGCTGAATTAAGCCAAGTTCTATAATATAGGGTAGGCGTTCGTCTGGAAGCGGGAGAGGGCAGAGAAGGGTGGCTTCTCTGTAATGGCGCTTTTCCATTATCGGCCCGGATCGCTTCGGGTCGGTTCGGGTCGGCACGCTTCGGCACGCTTTTGAACAGTTCTGGTTTTCCACTATACACAACAGACCAGGAACGAGTAGGAGGAGTAGGAGATAGTAGGCGGAGTTACGCGTCATAAAAGCGCGCCATGGTGGTGACGTATATTTTCACGAGACACAATAGCGACATGGAGGAACTTGAAGCTATCGTATACTTTTTCCTCGGCATGTGGTATATTACTAACCGTGATTTTTTTGGAGAGATAGAGAAAGAGAGAGAGGAAGCTATGTACACATAATAAAGTCATGTTTTTTGAACCCTTAAAACCACTGCCTTCACTTGTCTGCTTTATGAACTGTAGTATCATTGTGTGCCGTGTTATGCACGGACAAACACGGTGCCCGGAGGCACCCTTTGCGGGTTAATAACTTTGGTTTACCGTGGGTTAGGATAACAATTCCAACGTGTCCGGATAGGGGAGAGGACAGGGAATCCAAAACCATTTGAATGGTGTCGATCCTACACCCCTATCACGGTCGACAGCGCGGAGCGAATTCCCTGGTAAAACTTTTCTCTGCCCCCGCTGTCAACAGGAGTTTCATCCAGCAGCAAGCGTTGCTTTGCGGGTTAATAACTTTGGTTTACCGTGGGTTAGGATAACAATTCAAACGTGTCCGGATAGGGGAGAGGACAGGGAATCCAAAACCATTTGAATGGTGTCGATCCTACACTCCTATCACGGTCGACAGCGCGGAGCGAATTCCCTGGTAAAACTTTTCTCTGCCCCCGCTGTCAACAGGAGTTTCATCCAGCAGCAAGCTGTGCTTTGCGGGTTAATAACTTTGGTTCACCGTGGGTTAGGATAACAATTCAAACGTGTCCGGATAGGGGAGAGGACAGGGAATCCAAAACCATTTGAATGGTGTCGATCCTACACTCCTATCACGGTCGACAGCGCGAATTCCCTGGTAAAACTGTTCTCTGCCCCCGCTGTCAACGGGAGTTTCAACCAGCAGGCGCGGTTCTGCGAGCAGCAGCGGGTGAACTCCTGGTTCATTGAGTTTACGGTTAAAAGCATAACTTCTCGGGGTGTCAGCGCGGTGGTTAAGGGCTCAAAATGACCGTATACCGATGGTGAAGTTAGCAAAGGAGTATTGTGTTTCTACCACATTCACAGCCGGTGTTATTCACGGGCAAAGACGGTGCATAATAGCGATTTTTGTGTTATGCTTGTTGTAAATAAAAGTTCTATGATGCATTGAAATGACATTAAACTAAGATAATACGATGGTCAGCATAATTTTTCGAATCTTTATTAATAAGCTATTACAGAAACTGTAGTGACATTTTCCAAGAGCGAATGTGGTATTTCAAGATGGCGGTTAGCGAAGAAATCTATGAACATGGGATGACGATTTCCATTGACCAATCAACGGTGTGCAGCGTCACACGTCACACGCAGCCTGGCAAAAAGGTTCCGGGTCTAAATTTGGTTCCTGGTTAAGAAGGGTAGCTAAAGAAGCGACCCGAACCGAGCCGAGGCGACCCGGGCCGACAAATGGAAAAGCGCCAAAGAAGCAGGCCAGCCCGGGTCGACCCGGGCTGGCCCTGTAATGGAAAAGGGGCTTAAGTTGCATTTGTAACGTTTGATCATGACAACTAAATGCGCTACAGAGAGTCGTGAGAACAGCCCAGAAGATCACCGGCGCCCCCCTCCCCTCTCTGGAAGAGCTGTACAACACACGCTGCCTCAGGAAGGCCTCCAAGATCTCCAGAGACCCATCCCACCCTGGGTACGAACACTTTGCCCGGCTGCCCTCGAAAAGGCGGTACAGGACCATGGCCGCAAGGACAAACAGACTGAAGCTCAGCTTCTACCCAAGGGCCATCCAGGCCCTGAACACAGCAAAGACCTAGGTTCTGGGCCCTGGACAGTCTGGACGGATTGATGGCAGCTGCTGGATTGAAAAATCAGGTGTACGTAGTGCTGAGGCACAAATGTGTACATTTCAAGCCTGCAAACTGCGACACTTTAAATGAATGTGCAATAACACTATGTGCAATATGACAACCCTAGTCGTTTTATCTGTACAGTATAGTATAGTGGATAGTGTACATAGCCTTTATTTATGTAAACCAGCTCCTTTCCCTTCTTGTTTTTTTAGGTTTTTTTTCTTTCCTAGCACCAGGGGAGCCACCCCTCCCAAATTTCGTTGTTTGGTACCTGTACTATAGCAATGACAATAAAGACCATTCATTCATTCATTCATTCATTCATTCATAACCAGGCACATGCTTATACTCTACTCAAGTTGTAAAAGAAAATCAGGGGAGGTGGTGGATTTTATCATAAGAGGACAATTTTAGCATCCCCTCGTCAGTGACTTCAGTGTCAGTAACTTGGTAAAAATGTCATTGCATGTGTGCGTGCCCCCTCGCACCTTGAAAAAGCAGTAATACCACGTTCATTGATAAAATGACAAAGTATGGAAAGAGGGGGGCGATTTTGACTGTTTTTATTTCAGGGGGGATGCCATCCCCCCTCAACTCGAGTGCTGCTTATACTGTAATAATATAATGGTCTTATTCTTATCAGGTGGTCTTATTCTTATATGGCTGCTCACTCCCTGACACCGGAGAAAATCTAGTATAATTTAGCGCGTGGCCGGGCAAGGTCCGTTGTGGAACGCACTAGGCATGTTGAAGGGGAGATAGACAGCTACGGAGGGATATAAAGGAAGACTGAAATACAATCATAAACATCAGTTCCTTTTAAATCTTGAATTAAACTCATTTTCTCGGCTGATAACAACAGGTGGGGGGGGGAGTTGATTGGGCTGCCCCGGAGTCTTCACAGTTCCAGTGGTCCTGTCTGGGTTCTGTTGGGGTTTCAATCAGCTCTGGGGTTCTTGCTGTGTATGTTTAATATTGTCCTTGTCGTTGTATTGTTTTGTTTGTGCCCTCTATATAAAATTTAAAACCCCAAATAAAAACAGTTAAAAAAAAATAAAAACACTAATGAAAACCTTTAAAATAGTAGTAGTAAACAACACAAAATTGAATTTAAACTTACATTTCTAAACCGAACAAGTTTTCTTTTGTAGTTATTTCCAGCCACAATGTCACACTCACAGACGTACAGGATACAGCTTTTATTGGACAGATGAAAGTCAACCACGCCAAGCTCATTCTCGAAGATGATTTTCACACTTCCTAGAGTCAAATAAGTAAATGATAGGTACAATTCTATAGGAAGAAGTTTAGCCTGCAATACATGCTACACCATAAAGGCTTATTCTATCGTTTGTGTTGTCAGGGTCATTTGTGTGTCCCCCCCCCAAAAAATTTAAAGGCTAAAAAAAGTGCTTCAACAAATGAGTAGTGTTGTCTACCCACAGATCAGACAGTTGTTGTCTTATCCGACTCCATGGCACTTTACCACCGAGTCAGACAACCTTCCCAACTCACTCATCAGTTGAACTTTGATCAAAAGGACATGATCATTTGAGGTGTTACTGTTTTTCATCACCTTGATTGGTTGGTCCTGCGTTACTCCGAACTTCCGGGGGAAGTTGTATTTATTTTATTTAACCAGATGTCAATTGAGAATCAATTGATTGAACATCAAAAGTTCAAAGTTGATGGGTGAGTTGAGAAGGCAAGTTACCATGCAGTCGTATCAAGTGGCTGTTTGTTTTGACTAGGTTGCTTAGCGAGTTTAACTTCCCCTTCAAACGAGTTTTGCACGAGTACTGAGCCCCT
Organism: Nansenia antarctica; assembly: GCF_963989245.1. Taxonomy (NCBI): domain Eukaryota; kingdom Metazoa; phylum Chordata; class Actinopteri; order Argentiniformes; family Microstomatidae; genus Nansenia; species Nansenia antarctica. The sequence goes on along the minus strand of NC_137675.1, from coordinate 60,126,455 downwards.
CCACTTCTCATTGGCAATGATGTGTCCATAAGGGGGGGACAGCATTTACAAGCACTGCCCTTTTTGTCTCCATTTGGAATTACGAACGAGGACGAGTTTCCTGGGATTAGTTTGCCTCCAGAATTGCATCTGTGTCCCGTGAACGACAACAGACAGTCCGACTCTGCCTGTCCACCTCCCTCCTCGCTTCAAAATAAAAGTGCCAACGTTAAACTTGTTTTTAGCATTTTAGTATAGAAATAGTTAATATGGATAAAGGAACGACACATTTATATTTAACTTATCTATGGAAATAAACATCTCAATTATTGCTTTTAAGGGTTTGTAATTCTATTTCTAATATCCTAATTCATTTGGTGAAAAACGGCAGGGACTGAAAGTGAAGTTTCTGACGGACGTGAATACATCTATACCGCCATCTGGTGGGCAGCGGAGGGAATACATCTATACCGCCGTCTGGTGGGCAGCGGAGGGAATACATCTATACCGCCATCTGGTGGGCAGCGGAGTGAATACATCTTACACCGCCACCTGGTGGTTTGATTGATTGAATTGATTGATTGAAAACTTTATTAGAAGATTTGCAGAAGTAGGTACATGAAAGTACATATTACATACAAGGTCAACTAACAGGATAAAAACCCAAGAAAGCCACTGGCTTATTTCAATTGGGGTCCTTGTGGCAGTAGAGAACATTACACATTTATATACCCGATCACTTCGATAACCACGTTGCTGATGTGGATGACGCCGGTTAGCTAATTCCGTTGGTTGATTCTACCTGGACAACAAACACACAAAAAACTAAAACTAATCCATATACACTTATACTTACACTTCAACTAAAACGGGTACGAAATTCATACAAGGATTCATATAGGATTCATACAGGATTCATAGGATTCATACAGGGAAGCAGTGGCAACGGGTTAGCTACAGCAAGTAGCAGCTCGCTGTGATTGACCAATCACATTGCAGGTGATCCAGTCAGGTCTGTGTTCGGTGCGTTGGACTTCTTGCTCAGCGAACTTTAAGAATGTACAAAACTAGTGAAATTGCTAAGCTATCACGTTTCAAAAAGGCATGTGCAAGCGAATTATCTGCTAGCTGAAATTATAATTAGCCAAGAAAATCTCTGTTTACCATATTAGTTTATTACCAGACTGCGTTTCTCGTGAAGTCATTAGCTAAGCAAGCTAACCGCACGTGCTTAGTTATTTTATTGAGCAAAATCATAAAATGCACGACTATAACTAACTATTTTAACCATTATTATATAGCTTATAGATTTGAAGAACACACCAAGCTGAGTTTGTTGCTGTGTTGTGGAAGCTAAGCTCATAAAGCAAGTTTCAATTATATGTAACACAGCCACGTGCGATATTCTTTGTTTTAACTTGCAGTTGGCCAAGCTGTTGGAGGTTTGAACGATGCTTCACATATCCATTTTGAAGGTAATTATTTCATCATTGCATAAATGTGTAGTATTAATAGTGGCTGATGTCGGTTCAAGTTCTGACCTTGTTAGAAGAAGAATGAATGTTTTATTTGCCATGCAATCAACTTGTCAATCAATTGTTGGAATTTGGTATTTTTTGCTCTAGGCACAGGGTCAGCAATAGTCGGCTCCCCTGGAGCAATTAGGGGTTAAGTGCCTTGCTCAAGAGCACATGCAGCTCCCTCATGAGGCGGGGATCGAACCAGTGACCTTCCGATTGCTAGCCGGCCTCTCTAACCACTAGGCTACCGCCTCCCCCATACCATATTGTTACCTTGCATCTTTGAGACCTAACCTGTATAGTTGACTTGACATGCTCTCTATCGAAGGCTGAGAATCCGTTCTGTCTCTGGGGCCGGATCGTGAAGGGACCAGGGATCGAACCAGAGAGTCCAAAAGTGTATGAAGACCTGCAGGTGAAGATGAACCTCTTCTATCATGAGGTCAACCAGGATGTGCAGAAGATAAAGCCTTCATCTATACACGAAGGGCAGGTAATGACTGTGAACTGTTGCACACATTCTCCATCTACCTGTTCTGGAGACATTTTCATGGTATAAGAAACACATTTTGTAGTTTCTAGTAAACATATGCCTGCATTTCTACATGGCTTAGCTCAGTGGTTCTCAAACCTCTCCTCGGGCCCCCCAGCCACTCCACATATTTGGTCTGTTCCACCACCAGCACACCTGATTCAACTAATCAAGTACAAATCATAATCGCTTTGTACTTGATTAGTTGAATCAGGTGTGCTGGTGGTGGAACGGATCAAATATGTGGAGCGGCTGGGGGGCCCGAGGAGAGGTTTGAGAACCACTGGAACTTTAGCCCATGCATGACTTGAATGTGGAGGTGAATAGGGATGGTGATTGATAAGATGTTATTGATACTAGGGATGCCCCGATACCGTTTTTTTGGCCACCGATCATCTATGAGCAATATCTGCCGATATACTGCCAATACCGATATTTAAAAAATAAAATAATAATAATAATGAAGATTTGTGTTTTTAATTAACACATAATTAACATTAATCTGGTGTAGTCTAAAGACATATGGATTCAAGAATACAAATAGTGAATTAAATAACACATTATTTATTTATTACTAGGCTGGAAAAAAAGAAACAAAAATGACCTTATTATGTCTTGGAACCGCTTTGCATTATTGCAAACAAAATAAATAAATAATATGAATTCAATCAAAGCTTGTTTTCCATGGAGAGTGGCTCATTTAGGTTATTGAGCATGCGACTGTTATGTAGGACACTGTGTTTTGGTGTTTGCGACGTCACTAAAACTACAAACACGGTGTGGACCTCAATTCTTTCATGCCTCTGAAATATAACATTGGCGAAGAGGATGGCTGAGTTTTCACTACCAACACCGGCACCTTTCTGGTCTGTGCTCAACGAGCCTCTGATTCCATGGGGTTGAAGGAGCACAGCTGTCAACGATAATCAAATCATAACAAGAAAACACACTAACGTAATCACAACAAAACACACAATAAAGAGATGCATCTCTGTAACTCAAATAAACAGCAAAAATAGGCAAAAGGTAGCAAGCTGCACACCACTGCTGCATAAAAGATATAATTCAAAAGCAAACTAAGTCACATCACACAAATACATACTGATAATATTAAACTATGCATTTTATTTTGCGTCATTCTGCGGAAACCTTTATTTTCAACTACACTGCACGGGCGAAGGTCTTTGCATGATAAACCCAGCGATAGAATAGTCGTAGCCCGCAGCTTGTTTCTCCCCTCAATTTCTTTTTTCAAACATCGATATTTGGCGACGTGAACTGATAATTGTATCACAAGAGGCCGTGACACAATAATCGCTGTATCGATATTTTGTCCCAGACAAAGAAACATTAACACATTAGTAGCACTATCTGGCACAGAGCGCAAAGTATCAATGGGTGCATTATTATTCAGTGTCCTCGTAGAGGACCAAGACAGTGGAGGAGATTATGGACTTCTGGAAAAAGGCTCCAACTCACTCTCCACTGGTCATCAATAACTCCCCTGTCACGATAGTGGATGAATTCAAGTTTCTGGGCACTACCATCTCCAACAAACTAAAATGGGATAACAACATCACCCATTTAGTGAAAAAAGGCCAGCAGCGTTTGTTCTTCCTCCGTCAGGCGTCAGCTGAAGAGACTTCACATCAGTCGTCACATCCTGGTCCAGTTCTACAGGGCCGTCATAGAAGGCATCCTAACATCTTCCATCACTGTCTGGTACGACACTGCGTCTGCCCGAGCCAAGGCCAAGCTACAAAGAGTCGTAAGTACAGCTGAGCGGCTCATCGGCTGCCCTCTGCCTCCCATCACAGACCTCCATAGCTCCAGATCATTGAAGAGAACACGCAAGATTGTGGCTGACCCCTCACATCCAGCTCACAGCTTGTTTGAATTACTCCCTTCTGGACAGCGGTACAGGGCCATCAGGTCAAAAACATCACGCCACTTGAACAGTTTCTTCCCCAAAGCCATAACCCTCCTCAAAACTCCTGATCATTGCACCTTGCACTTAACATGTTTTTGCACTAAGTTGTTATTTATTCACTCGTATATATTGTGTGTCTTGAGTATTGTTGTGTTTTCGGCTTGTTGTTTTATGTACTGTAGCTTTTTCCGCTTGGAGAATACCGTGTGCACTGCACATGGCGAATAAAGTTGAATTGAAATGAATTGTGGCATAGCCTGAGCGCTTGAATACTGTCTTTTTTGCGACTAAATAAAACTTTACACTTCGGATACCATAGATATTACACACAGTAGATGCCTCGTGCACGACGATAGACAGTCAGACGCATACCGGCTACATACAGCCGTGTCCAATGAGGTATCTACGTTTCTATATCTACGCCGGATACTACACCACAGAGTTTGACGCATGGGTTTTTGCAACGCGCAACTGTCAGAAAAAATATGCCGGCGTCGATAAAACAAAAGAACATATTCCAGTTCTCGATTTCCATCCCTATGAATGACCACAGCTCTTCTTCCTACATGAGATGGAGAACTTGCAGGGTATCCGCGGTGTCTTGAAAAGTATTAAAAGTTGATAAATCAATTTTGGGAAAATCAAGACCCTTAATAAGTATTAAAAAGTCGTATCACGATGTTATGAGGTCTTGAATTTTGTAGGTATTTTTCTGAATTAGACTATGTCCAAAGAGTTTGAGTCCTAAAAACCTTAAGTAAAAGTTTGTGAATTTATTCGTTTTATTAAAAAACAAAGATGAACCGGACATTCTGTTGTATGATAGTGGTCTAGTCTATTTCAAACTAAAACTGTTAAGTTAAAGGTGTTACTGATGTAAACGGTTACAGCTCGAAGTGGCGGTGAGGTCTGGAAAAATATTGACAAGGTCTTTAAAAAGTCTTAGAAAGGTATTGAAATTAACCTCAAGATTCCTGTATATACCCTGACTTGGGTCTACTGTGTTGCTCCCCCAGGTGTGTGTGGTGTACGTCTCTGGCCTGAAGAACTGGTGCAGAGCCATAGTGGAGTCCCTCTTCCTGGGTACCGTCGGCAGTCAGGCCATGTGCTTCCTGGTCGACCACGGAGAACACACCGTCGTCTGCTCAGATGAGTATGTCTCGACTCTGCTACTGAAACAATACAGGACTAGAAGAACAATGCGTTGCTGTAATCAGGGTTCCCACGGGTCCTTGAAATCCTTGAAAGTTTGTGAATTTGAGGGGGAAAAAATCAAGGCCTTAAAAGTATTTGAAAATTGAGATGGGTCATTGAAAGTGCTTGAATTCCCCTCTCTCTCTCTCTCTCTCTCTCTCTCTCTCTCTCTCTCTCTCTCTCTCTCTCTCCCCCCCAAAAATATAGGTAACATGTAGAAGGGAATAAAACAACCATACTAGTTGCTACGGTTAATTAGTTAGATTTGAAAACCGTTCATGGTCATTCCTATTATATAAATTCTCATCTAGATCTGTCTCAAACTATGCTGTGGTGGGCTGCAAGTAGGGATGCACTAGTATGAAAATTCAGGGCCCTTACCGATTATTCATAACACAATCGGCCAATACCCATACCGATTATTTGTTACATTTACATTGTTGGCTTTTAGCCGGCGCCTGACATTGACCTAAGACAAGTGACACTGCACTCTGCAACGCTTCGGGTTCAGGTGGTGAAACGGGGCTCTGATCTAGAGTCAGTTTACCATAGCGTAATCATTATGTAGGAAAGGGCAAAACTGATCTTAGGTCATTATGGGTAAATTGGTCTGACAGGCCATCAGAGTTGGAAAGACCTCCGGAGAGAGAGGCTTCAGATAGGCCTTCACTGTCTTAATCTTAACATAATCTCAGTTTACAGCATGCTTTGCCCAATCCATCCCAGCTGGCTGTTATAATCACTCTCTCACTCAAAAAACAAACATGAGATTAAAACGGATCAAATGATCTGACAAATAGGTTTGTTAATGAGCAGGAGCAGATTACTGCCTTTCAGTAATCCCTGAGTGTGTGTGTGTGTGTGTGTGTGTGTGTGTGTGTGTGTGTGTGTGTGTGTGTGTCTGGCATCTCTGGACCTATGAGCATTTTGCATCCATTGAATTTCAGAAACTCACCCTTTTGACCACGTACAAGGCTCATTCAGAGGAGCAGAATGTCTGGGTTTACGGACCTTTCAGAGAGAATTCACGCTGGTTTTTAGTTACAACAATCAGCCACCAGTGTTTATTAGGATCTATTGTCCAAGACAGTATATTCCTTCGGTGAATTGATCACATACAGACATTAAGAAAATATTCCTAATCAAATTATCATGCCAGGTTAGATATCGCAATATCGGTTTGAACAATCAGCCATTTCAAAGCATTCGGCTGATCAATTTCCTAACCATTATCGGCCAATACCGATTGCTGCCCAATTAATCAGTACATCCCTAAATATATAATGATTATGACATTATAATTGTCTCCAAAGAACCCTTCTATTTCTTTCTCCAGGGTCCGAACCCCGTTGGAGAAGTTTCTGCAGCTGCCCTTCTGGGTCAGGAAGTTCCAGCTGGCTGGTATCCAACCTGTGAGGCTCCAGGTGTCCATCTACGAAGAGAAAGCTGAACTAGTGTAAGGGTTAACTAACTACTGAACTAGTGTAAGGGTTGACTAACTACTGAACGAGTGTAAGGGTTGACTAACTTTTGTAAGGTGATCAACTTCTCCAGAATTGATTTAATTGAGTCGTCACTTACAAGCGAGTCCGTTTAATCTCAACGAGACGTCCTTGATATAACTTCTAAGATAAAATGATCCAATCAAATATTCGGCACCACTACTGAACTGTTCTTTAAGAGAATATTTATTCGAGCACATCGGCAAACAATAATATCAGCATACAATAGCATTTCATTCCATGGAAAGGGGTCTTATCTAGCTTCACCTCCGCAGACCAGAATAGCTGGTTCACTGCCGAAGCTTCACCGGACAAGAGCCACGTTTCGCCTGGGTCCACAGTCTATATCTATTTTTCTTTAACATTTTGGGATGGGCTGTCCCTCTCGTAGGTTTTATGGTAAACGTCTGTTTTATGTCTGAATGTGGCGTTCGACTCCTTTCGGTGTCCGTGCGAGTGTGTTATCTTCTTCTTCTGACCCCCCGGTCGTTTGTCATGGTGGGAGTGTTTGGACACTCTGTCTGCAACGTTGTCCTGAACAGCCTAACACGACCTTAGACACACACACATTCTAATGTTTTTTTAAGGAACCAGTAAGCATATGCACACAGTTATGTTTTTAGAATGCACAGATATTTTGATAGTTATTTTGGGTGTATTCTACATACGTTCTAAAGCACTAATTGGCCAGTTATTTAATCTTCAAACACATTCCTTCCATGACCAGGTCTGTATGGTTCTATGTCCTTATCAGGATCGCTTGTGTAAACATCACTGTTGCCAGGCCCACAGATTCCCATGACTTGGGATTCGATTAACAAGTTTAAAATACAATATTGAAGAATAGACTTATCATTAATCATTAGTTATGATAGTATAAAATGAGTATAGGAAAATAGGATATCATAACAGCAGGTACAAAATGGTTGTTAGTACATAGGTAAAAATAAGCAATCTACAGGCGGTTTGAACCACAATACTTTCTCCCAGTCAGGAGCCCCTTCCCCCCACGTCGCTCAAAAGCAGAGCCTCTCTTCCATGACTCTGTGAGACTTCAACTGATCCCAGTCACATGTTATTTAAATGAACACACAGTATTTAATACAAATCCCTAACACTACTGAACTAGTGTAAGGGTTGACTAACTACTGAACTAGTGTAAGGGTGACTAACTGCTGAACTAGTGTATGGGTTGACTAACTACTGAACTAGTGTAAGGGTTGACTAACTACTGAACTAGTGTAAGGGTTGACTAACTACTGAACTAGTGTAAGGGTTGACTAACTACTGAACTAGTGTAAGGGTTGACTAACTACTGAACTAGTGTAAGGGTTGACTAACTACTGAACTAGTGTAAGGTTTGACTAACTACTGAACTAGTGTATGGGTTGACTAACTACTGAACTAGTGTAAGGGTTGACTAACTACTGAACTAGTGTAAGGGTTGACTAACTACTGAACTAGTGTAAGGGTTGACTAACTACTGAACTAGTGTAAGAGTTGACTAACTACTGAACTAGTGTAAGGGTTGATTAACTACTGAACTAGTGTAAGGTTTGACTAACTACTGAACTAGTGTAAGGTTTGACTAACTACTGAACTAGTGTAAGGGCTGACTAACTACTGAACTAGTGTAAGGGTTGACTAACTACTGAACTAGTGTAAGAGTTGACTAACTACTGAACTAGTGTAAGAGTTGACTAACTACTGAACTAGTGTAAGGGTTGACTAACTACTGAACTAGTGTAAGGTTTGACTAACTACTGAACTAGTGTAAGGTTTGACTAACTACTGGACTAGTGTAAGGGTTGATATTGGTCTTAAATCACTGTAATTGCAATTGTGCTATTAGATTTGAATTGTGTGGTTATTACGGATCCTTGAGAGCTTACGTTTTCATTCTAGACCGTCAAATCAATGGGACAGCTCTGCTACTCGCTATCTGCACAACCTCTTACAAGGTAAACTAATGTTGTGTCCATTGCAAGATAATTCTGTAGCATTGTAAAGATAATTCTGTGTCATTGTAAGATGAGAAGTGTGATTTTAACATCTTTGTTGATAGATAGTCTTGTACAACTTCAGTGTTGAGATTCTTATATCAGCCCCAAATCAGCACTAACTATATTGTCTGTGTGGCCTGGGGTGGTCCAGTGGTCTAGCACCACGGTCTACAGTGCACACATATGCCCATGTCGGCATGGGTTCGAATCCGGCCCATGCCCTGCTGACATGCCCTGCTGACATGCCCTCTCACCCTTCTTCTCCTACTTTCCTGTCTGTCTTCACTATATCTGTCCAATAAAATGAAAACTATGAGTGGGACTGCCCCACTCATAAAAATAACTATATTGTCTGTTCAATTGTTTACCTGAAGCATCCAACCAGATGGAGGCAGTGTTGCGTGAAACACAAGCTGATTCCACTTTCATTGAGCTCTACCTGACCATAAGAAACATGAAGGTGCGATGGTGCGGAAATGTGGATTTGCAAAAAGAAAAAAGTAGTGAAGTGTGCAGAATTTCTAACGTACATTTGTTTAACGTTAGTCATAGAAGCTAATTCTCCCACTCTCTCTCCCAGATCTGTGTAAATGACGATCTAGTCACCAAGAGGTTTGCATGTTTCCCAAGCGGGAAGAGTCATTCCCCTGCACAGAATGGTGTTGTGGATCGATCCCCTGCCATCCTGACTTGTGACATCTACTCTGACACGGAGAGTTTCCTGGCCACAAATGGCTGCACCATACGATCACTGTCACCCCTGGTCTCACCCAGGCACCCTGCTGTCACGAAAGGTGAATGCACTATTATTATTATTATTATTATTATTATTATTATTATTTTCCCCTTTTCCACAATGCTAATGCATGTATTTTGAAAGGGGTAGATTTTGATGGTACCACTTATAAAAAAAGCCCTCTATATTGATTTCTTCAGTGACCAATCAGAGACCGGTAATAACATCAGGGCAAGTGGCATTGCAGACTTCCAATGGAGCATCACAGGTCAGTGTCACTGCCCATATCAACGTCTAGGAGAGATTACTGTGATTTGCAATTGAATTACCCCAATTAATTTAAATGTTCTTTGTGGTTTTATTTAAGGGCCAAGGAAAGGTCAGAAAGCTCTCTGAGGGAGGCGGAATTAACCAAAAGGAGGCGCACCATCCAGAGCTTGACAGTGACGAGGGGTACAAATGTTTTTACATCGTTTTGAGAATAAACTCAGAAATATGGCTGCATTATATGCAGCATGATGTAATTAGATCTGAATTGTTTAAACATGTGTGGGTTTAGGCACCATGGGTTGAGAGAGGACACACAGGACACAGAAATTTCTCCGGGTCAGACTTGTTAAAAAAATCTGAATCGGGTCAGGTAAGATATTGACTTTTAGTTTTGTAATAGCTCCAAAGAGAGTCAAGTTAATTCCTACTTTTTCTTAACAGATTCCTGACGTTTCTGAATCCTGCTTCGAGTGCTCAAAGGCCGGTTCCTAATGTGAGTTTGGCTGTTTTTAGTTTTCTAAACTTGCAGTATATTTCACATCCCCTAATGTCTTATTCCTACATATTGGTGATTCATCATCCAAATCCAGGAAGTATACAGTTAGGTCCATATGTGATGGCAGCTGATGAAAGGTGCAACCAGTTGTCAACTGTGAAACCTTGTGAATCCTAAACATAGCTTTCTTTTGAACAAAATGTGATTTTAGTTTTTCATAATACGCAACTTGAAGTACCCACGCGATATAACAAGCAACTGTTTTACGATCACTAAATACGCTTAATTTGTCAGCAAAGTGAGCTTGTTTTTCTATCTGCTAACAGTAGGGTTTGGGGGTGGGGGGCATGTTTTGTTTCCAAGAAACCAAAGTGACAAAGGGGCGGGATGAACAAAAATGTCACAACAAGAAGTTCAGCCGCGAAGTTGTTGCACTGTTGTCCTATATCAGTGCAGACTGGCAGGGTAGGAGCACAGGTTGCATACAGGTTAGAGCACCGTTATTCTGTCATTGTCTGATAATGAAGCATTGTTATTGCTATTATTCGGCCGAATACATTCGGTGGCCGAACCTTCGGTGCATCCCTAGTATCGGCAGATATTGCTCATAGATGACTGTCTTCACTTTTCAGAAAGGCAAACTCAATGTAGAAAGATACCGCACGAGTGAGAGCCGCAGCAGCTCCGCGACACACGCGCTGCTGAGGTAGAGGTAGCCCTGCTGAGGTAGAGGTAGAGGTAGCCCTGCTGAGGTACAGGTAGCCCTGCTGAGGTAGAGTTAGCCCTGCTGAGGTAGAGGTAGCCCTGCTGAGGTACAGGTAGCCCTGCTGAGGTAGAGTTAGCCCTGCTGAGGTAGAGGTAGAGGTAGCCCTGCTGAGGTAGAGTTAGCCCTGCTGAGGTAGAGGTAGAGGTAGCCCTGCTGAGGTAGAGGTAGCCCTGCTGAGGTAGAGGTAGAGGTAGCCCTGCTGAGGTAGAGGTAGTCCTGCTGAGGTAGAGGTAGCCCTGCTGAGGTAGAGGTAGTCCTGCTGAGGTAGAGGTAGCCCTGCTGAGGTAGAGGTAGCCCTGCTGAGGTAGAGGTAGTCCTGCTGAGGTAGAGGTAGCCCTGCTGAGGTAGAGGTAGCCCTGCTGAGGTAGAGGTAGCGCTGCTGAGGTAGAGGTAGCCCTGCTGAGGTAGAGGTAGTCCTGCTGAGGTAGAGGTAGAGGTAGAGGTAGCCCTGCTGAGGTAGAGGTAGTCCTGCTGAGGTAGAGGTAGCCCTGCTGAGGTAGAGGTAGCCCTGCTGAGGTAGAGGTAGTCCTGCTGAGGTAGAGGTAGAGGTAGAGGTAGCCCTGCTGAGGTAGAGGTAGTCCTGCTGAGGTAGAGGTAGAGGTAGTCCTGCTGAGGTAGAGGTAGAGGTAGAGGTAGCCCTGCTGAGGTAGAGGTAGTCCTGCTGAGGTAGAGGTAGAGGTAGTCCTGCTGAGGTAGAGGTAGAGGTAGCCCTGCTGAGGTAGAGGTAGCCCTGCTGAGGTAGAGGTAGTCCTGCTGAGGTAGAGGTAGAGGTAGCCCTGCTGAGGTAGAGGTAGCCCTGCTGAGGTAGAGGTAGCCCTGCTGAGGTAGAGGTAGCCCTGCTGAGGTAGAGGTAGTCCTGCTGAGGTAGAGGTAGCCCTGCTGAGGTAGAGGTAGCCCTGCTGAGGTAGAGGTAGTCCTGCTGAGGTAGAGGTAGAGGTAGCCCTGCTGAGGTAGAGGTAGTCCTGCTGAGGTAGAGGTAGAGGTAGTCCTGCTGAGGTAGAGGTAGCCCTGCTGAGGTAGAGGTAGTCCTGCTGAGGTAGAGGTAGCCCTGCTGAGGTAGAGGTAGCCCTGCTGAGGTACAGGTAGCCCTGCTGAGGTAGAGTTAGCCCTGCTGAGGTAGAGGTAGAGGTAGCCCTGCTGAGGTAGAGTTAGCCCTGCTGAGGTAGAGGTAGAGGTAGCCCTGCTGAGGTAGAGGTAGCCCTGCTGAGGTAGAGGTAGAGGTAGCCCTGCTGAGGTAGAGGTAGTCCTGCTGAGGTAGAGGTAGCCCTGCTGAGGTAGAGGTAGTCCTGCTGAGGTAGAGGTAGCCCTGCTGAGGTAGAGGTAGCCCTGCTGAGGTAGAGGTAGTCCTGCTGAGGTAGAGGTAGCCCTGCTGAGGTAGAGGTAGCCCTGCTGAGGTAGAGGTAGCCCTGCTGAGGTAGAGGTAGCCCTGCTGAGGTAGATGTAGTCCTGCTGAGGTAGAGGTAGCCCTGCTGAGGTAGAGGTAGTCCTGCTGAGGTAGAGGTAGCGCTGCTGAGGTAGAGGTAGAGGTAGCCCTGCTGAGGTAGAGGTAGAGGTAGCCCTGCTGAGGTAGAGGTAGCCCTGCTGAGGTAGAGGTAGTCCTGCTGAGGTAGAGGTAGTCCCGCTGAGGTAGAGGTAGTCCTGCTGAGGTAGAGGTAGTCCTGCTGAGGTAGAGGTAGCCCTGCTGAGGTAGAGGTAGTCCTGCTGAGGTAGAGGTAGTCCTGCTGAGGTAGAGGTAGAGGTAGTCCTGCTGAGGTAGAGGTAGTCCTGCTGAGGTAGAGGTAGAGGTAGTCCTGCTGAGGTAGAGGTAGCCCTGCTGAGGTAGAGGTAGCCCTGCTGAGGTAGATGTAGCCCTGCTGAGGTAGAGGTAGCCCTGCTGAGGTAGAGGTAGCGCTGCTGAGGTAGAGGTAGCGCTGCTGAGGTAGAGGTAGTCCTGCTGAGGTAGAGGTAGCCCTGCTGAGGTAGAGGTAGCCCTGCTGAGGTAGAGGTAGCCCTGCTGAGGTAGAGGTAGAGGTAGTCCTGCTGAGGTAGAGGTAGTCCTGCTGAGGTAGAGGTAGAGGTAGTCCTGCTGAGGTAGAGGTAGCCCTGCTGAGGTAGAGGTAGCCCTGCTGAGGTAGATGTAGCCCTGCTGAGGTAGAGGTAGCCCTGCTGAGGTAGAGGTAGCCCTGCTGAGGTAGAGGTAGTCCTGCTGAGGTAGAGGTAGCCCTGCTGAGGTAGAGGTAGCCCTGCTGAGGTAGAGGTAGCCCTGCTGAGGTAGAGGTAGCCCTGCTGAGGTAGAGGTAGCCCTGCTGAGGTAGAGGTAGCCCTGCTGAGGTAGAGTTAGCCCTGCTGAGGTAGAGGTAGCCCTGCTGAGGTAGAGGTAGTCCTGCTGAGGTAGAGGTAGCCCTGCTGAGGTAGAGGTAGCCCTGCTGAGGTAGAGGTAGTCCTGCTGAGGTAGAGGTAGCGCTGCTGAGGTAGAGGTAGCCCTGCTGAGGTAGAGGTAGAGGTAGCCCTGCTGAGGTAGAGGTAGCCCTGCTGAGGTAGAGGTAGTCCTGCTGAGGTAGAGGTAGCCCTGCTGAGGTAGAGGTAGCCCTGCTGAGGTAGAGGTAGTCCTGCTGAGGTAGAGGTAGTCCTGCTGAGGTAGAGGTAGCCCTGCTGAGGTAGAGGTAGCCCTGCTGAGGTAGAGGTAGTCCTGCTGAGGTAGAGGTAGTCCTGCTGAGGTAGAGGTAGCCCTGCTGAGGTAGAGGTAGTCCTGCTGAGGTAGAGGTAGTCCTGCTGAGGTAGAGGTAGTCCTGCTGAGGTAGAGGTAGCCCTGCTGAGGTAGAGGTAGAGGTAGTCCTGCTGAGGTAGAGGTAGTCCTGCTGAGGTAGAGGTAGAGGTAGTCCTGCTGAGGTAGAGGTAGCCCAGCTGAGGTAGAGGTAGCCCTGCTGAGGTAGAGGTAGCCCTGCTGAGGTAGAGGTAGCCCTGCTGAGGTAGAGGTAGCCCTGCTGAGGTAGAGGTAGCCCTGCTGAGGTAGAGGTAGTCCTGCTGAGGTAGAGGTAGAGGTAGTCCTGCTGAGGTAGAGGTAGCCCTGCTGAGGTAGAGGTAGCCCTGCTGAGGTAGAGGTAGCCCTGCTGAGGTAGAGGTAGAGGTAGCCCTGCTGAGGTAGAGGTAGCCCTGCTGAGGTAGAGGTAGCCCTGCTGAGGTAGAGGTAGTCCTGCTGAGGTAGAGGTAGCCCTGCTGAGGTAGAGGTAGCCCTGCTGAGGTAGAGGTAGCCCTGCTGAGGTAGAGGTAGTCCTGCTGAGGTAGAGGTAGAGGTAGCCCTGCTGAGGTAGAGGTAGCCCTGCTGAGGTAGAGGTAGCGCTGCTGAGGTAGAGGTAGCCCTGCTGAGGTAGAGGTAGCCCTGCTGAGGTAGAGGTAGCCCTGCTGAGGTAGAGGTAGCCAGTGTGGCCCTAGTGTAACTGTTAGCCTGTGCTGCGGTAGCAAAGTAGAATCTTTCACTACTGGCTTTTGTGGACAACAAGATGATATTTCACCTGAGCATGAAAATAGGCCGAACCGTCCCTTTAAGTACTGTGGATGTTTTGATGTTTAGACTGATCTTGAGGAAGAGAATGAAGAAGATGATGTTCATGGGATCTCTGGGGCTAAAGATGAAGAGGAGCTGGTTGGTGCAACCCAGCAGACCGTAGATGAAACAGCAGGATGGTATGAATGCACGTTACACAACTGCTACTACTACCACCCCTAAGTAATTGTTAGATTTTAAATTCCAAATTGTTGGAGTATATAGCTAGAAGTATAGAGCTAAAAGAAGACAAAATACTTCCTCTTTCCAATACTTAATAATAATTTAAAAATGACACTGTATTCTATTGACGTGATGATGACCTGTTGTAATAGTCCAGATCTCTATGTTCTTGCAGTAACGGCGGAGGTGAAACTGATGATCCTATTGAACAGCAGGGCACTGAACCAAGGTGTGCCAGTCCTTCTCTGTCTGATGTTCTACTTCATGTCTGTCTTCACCGTGAAGTCCATGTTACTGTTTGAAAAAATACAATTTTTGATCGTACTTTATCATATTAAACGCCAAGGAAAGTGATTTGTACATTCTCTGTGTGGTTAACAATGTCGTTCAGTTGGTCATTGGTTTGAAAGGCTCCTATACTGTGTTGTACCTGTGTAAAGGCTCCTATACTGTGTTGTACCTCTCTAATGACAGTACTCCCAGTGACCCACCTGGAGCTCTTACACAGGAGGCTTTTGCTGAGCAGCCAACCATTGAGGACGAGCTAGCCTGTGCACGGTATGGTCATCCTGCCCTGTGCTGCTCTCTTTGGAGTCTTTTAATGCTGCGCTCACTAGAAATTGAAATACACATGTGCTGACAATTCATAACCGTGGCATTGGGCTATGGTGGGAGTTTCAGTGCGTTGAGAATCATACCAGTGACCCGAGCTGCCGCTGTGTCTCTGCAGGTTGTTGCAGTTGCTGAACCCGGACCCTCTGAACCCGGACCCTCTGAACCCAGACGTCGATTCATCAGATGTCACCGTAAGCACTTTGGATCAGCATCTTAGGAATGTGTGAATGCATGCAACTGGCTGTGTGGGTAGCAATAACCTAATACATCTTCTTGGCACCATTACGTCTAAGCGTCATTGACTGACCGTGTTGTCCGTGTCAGGTCATCCATAGTGATCCCAGCAGGAGCGCCGTTGTGGTGCACTCTGCCTTCAGTCTGGACCCGTTCACCAGTCTGGCCAACGCTCCCATCACTGACACCTTCCGCAGGGTACGTTCTGCTCTCTGTCAGGCACTGATAGTCCTGACTGAATCTACTGTTCAAATAACATTATATTACTCAATTGCACCTGGAATACAGATGAAGTCAGTTAAATGTATATTACATTTTGTTATGTCCCCAAATAGTATCCAGGGGATGAGGGGAGTAACAATAGAATAGAACCGGGAGACGAGACCAAGAGGCGGACAGGAGAATATAAATAAACCAAGATTTATTGTATAATTTGTCAAATAAACAGGTTTCCGTGAAACTCTTAACTAAAAACTACATTCTATTAAAAAAGGAGAAAGCAAATGAATATTTATAAGCAATGTAACAAGTAAATTATATAGTTAGCAGTTAACTGTAGAAAAGACATGGTTAAATGTAGAAAGTAACTTAAAGTATGGCCAAACACAAAACTAACACGCACTCTCAAAGTCAAAGTTACCCACACCGGTACACACTACAACCTGTAGCAACACACAATAGCTGTAGCTAACACTTTAAACACACACACACACACACACACACACACACACACACACACACACACACACACACACACACAAAAAAAAAACTCGGCTCACTCAGGCCGTCACCATGGCGATAGGCAGGGAGGAAGGGCAATCACCTGGGAGAAACACAGAAAACACACAACACACTACGGCTGTAACAATTTGATATTAATAAAAATATTGAATGAGGGTTTCTACATGTGATCTGGTTGATGTGAAATCACATTCATTGATTGTCAGTTGTCTAAGTCAGATGTTGTGGTGACGAATGTGTATAATATATGTGACACAGCAGGGCTCGACAAGGCTTGTCCGCTTGTCCGGGACAAGTACATTTTATGTTTGGACAAGTGGACTTCCTCCTGCAGTTGTCCGATGGACAAGTCAAAACAAAAAAACAAATCAATATGTATTAATATCTGCAAACATTAATTCCTCCTTCCGATCTGAATAGTAAAAAAAAATACCAAGCAACGCGATGCCGCGCCTCATTCTCGCTATTTCAGTCTCTCGTAGTTCGTTATCGTCATAGTTCGTAAATTCGCTCAGAGCGCCAGAGCGCACACTGCGTTCAACGTCATAAAGAGACCAAGTAATTTGATTGGACAAAAGGCATTCCATGAGTGCTGTTCTGATTCCAGAGCGAGTTTACGAACGCAGCCATAGTGTTGTGGGTCTCCTGTCACTAGTGCCATTCACGTGAACATGCGCATATTCGCTTCTTCTCAATGCCGCTTATTTTCATGTAGTTCGATGCGATCATATATTTTAGGTTTGAAGTTTTAAGACCAGCACAAAGCAATACGAACTTCAGAATGACACTAATGATAGATTTCTCAATTTTAATATAGGATACTATCCAAAGGCTAGCAAATAAGATTGCTTCCATTGGGGAGGGACTGTAGTTACAAACATTTGTTGTAAATATTCCTAGATATTCATCCCTTTTGTGGCCAATCTTAATCTAAAAGGGTTAGGGTTAGGGTAATCACTGATTACCCCTACGTTTTTAAATAATTACAAAATATTGTTTAATGAATACATTTGAAAATTAAGGATACATCATTATCAAATCAATAGTAGTCAAATGTGTTATTTGCATACACATACACTCACTGGCCACTTCATTAGGCACACCTTGGGGTTGGACCCCCTCTTTTGCCTTCAGAACTGCCTTAATTCTTCGTGGCATAGATTCAACAAGGTGCTGGAAACATTCCTCAGAGATTTTGGTCCATATTGACACTATAATATCACGCAACAGCCCGTCTGGCACCAACAACCATGCCAGGTTCAAAGTCACTTAAATCACCTTTATTTCCCATTCTGATGCTGGTTTGAACGTCTTGACCATGTCTACATGCCTAAATGCATTGAGTTGCTGCCACATGATTGGCTGATTAGGTATTTGCGTTAACAAGCAGTTGAAAAGGTGTACCTAATGAAGTGGCCGGTGAGAGTATAATATATTATTATTCATATTATTGCTTTTTCAAAATCTTTGGATTTGGACAAGTAACTTGAGCTCTAGGACAAGTAAAAGATAAGTTCACTTGTCCGAAGGACAAGTACCTGAAAAAGCTTAATGTCAAGCCCTGCACAGTCTGATCATTTGGTCCGCATGTCGGCAACCAATCAAAGTGTTCGGACTTTTCTTTTGAAACACTAAGTTTCAACGTTGTTGAGAATCACAACACAAACTCGCTAGTCAAGCCAAAATACTGCAAGGCAATGGATTGCCGGTGAGTAATTTCCACTGCTATCTAGTTAACTACACTACTTTACATTGTTAGCAGGCTCACAAAACAAGCTGTGTTAGTTGACTAGCGACGTGTGTGTCATTGATTTTCAACAACGCGGAAATGTATTCACATTTTTCGAAAGAAAAGTCCGATCATTACATCGGATCCCGACATGAGGACCAAAGCATTAGAATGTGTCATATGTGTTCTCTCCAGATCCTAGTGAGACAGAAGTTCACTAGGCCGCCGGTGGCTGAAAGCTATTGCTGGCCAGCAGTCGCCCGGGGCTGTGACACGGTCCACATCTCCCGCAGCGCAGACGAGCCCCTCACCTACCTCCCCCCGTTACTGGCTCACATGCAGCTTTCCTCAGGCTACAGCACCCTCTCCTCACACACCGGGGTGAGCCCAGCACACACACACACACGCACACACACACACACGCACACACCAGACTGGAGGATGGAAGCTCAAGCCTGTCTCCATAGTGTCAATGTAGGAGTGTCTGTGTTATTAACAGACTAGCCTAAAACTAGCTAAAATATGTACAATAGAACAATATTGTTCCAACTCCAGTACTTTCCATGCTATCAGAAGGCTGATTTTTAGATGTGGTTTTCTGGACTACTACAAATCCATAGTAAAACGATCAAGTGGTGAGTGAAGATACCCATGTGTTGTTGTTGTTGTTGTCGTCTGGTGTCCCCCCCCCAGCCCATAGCAGTGATCCTGTGCCCGGGGTGGGAGAAGGCCCAGACTGTGTTTGACCGGCTGGAGGAATGCCAGACTGCCCAGTCCCTTCACCCCATGATTGCACTGGTGGGACTAGGGAAGGACGAAGCCAAGACGATCAAGATCCAGAAGAACTGTAAGCCTACTGTCTCGGGAGCTCTATTAGACTTGCTCTAGTTGAAGTCAAAGAAATTGTTTTGGGGGGGGGGTTGAATTACAACATTTGGGGGGGCGGCGGTGGGGGTGACGGTAGCCTAGAGGTTAGAGAGGCCGGTAGCCTAGAGGTTAGAGAGGTAGCCTAGAGGTTAGAGAGGCCGGCTTGCAATAGGAAGGTCAGGAGGGCGCTTGCATGTGGCAAGGCAATTAACCCCTGTGCGTTTACTATGCAGGCTGGGAAGTGTGTGTGTGTGTGTGTGTGTGTGTGTGTGTGTGTGTGTGTGTGTGTGTGTGTGGCTACTTGAAAAGTAGATCTTGGTTCAAAAAAGATTGGGCACCCTGGGTCTAGAGCAAATATACCTAATTCCAACAATTGACTGTATAGTATATTGTTGGATATTTGAATATGTCATTCCCTCATTCCCTAACCCTTCTGTCTCCAGGCCAGATGGTTGTGACCACTCCCTTCAGCCTGGTGCGTCTGATGGCCTTCAACTGCTTTATGTTCCTGCGGCTGTGTCACTTGGTGCTGGACGAGGTGGATCTGCTCTACTCACAGGCCCCAGACGAGGTCAGAGAGAGAGAGAGAGAGAGAGAGAGAGAGACATGATTTTATGATGTTTAGAATGGAGTTCACTAAGTTTAAAGAGGAACAACCGCCTGATGCAGTGGAGGACTGTCTGAATGAATGAATGGTCTTTATTGTCATTGCTATAGTACAGGTACCAAACAACGAAATTTAGGAGGGGTGGCTCCCCTGGTGTTAGGAAAGAAAAAAAAAAAAAAAAAAAAAAACTTAAAAAAAAACACAAGAAGGGAAGGAGCTGGTTTACATAAATAAAGGCTATGTACACTATCCACTATACTATACTGTACAGATAGACGACTAGGGTTGTCATATTGCACATAGTGTTATTGCACATTTATTTAAAGTGTCGCAGTTTGCAGATAATAGGTACCGGTTACTTTACATTCGGTATTTACCGTACCGAATCGCAAAGGAGATTTCGGTACCTCATTTCGGTACTTTTCTACTTTTTCTTTTCTTTTCCCCCCTGGTGTCCGGTGTCATGCAACAGTCAACCACACGTGACTGAGTCGTGACGTGACATCGCCTGTTAAATTTCCAATCAGTGCGTGTCGTGGTAGTGAGCTGAGCAGTTGTGTTACGAGAACTTAAGAAGAGTGAGTTTATAGTAAGTGTAGTAATATAGTTAGTGATTGTATTATTGTATTATTGTATTATTATTATTATTATCATCATCATAATCATAATCACATTATCGAATTTCGCTAGCTAGCCTAGCTACGAGGTCACCGAGAATGCCGAAGGCCGCAATGAAGCGTTCTAAAGTGTGGCTGCATTTCACCCGACTCGATGAAAACAACGCGAAGTGCTCAAAATGTTTAAAATCATTCGCGTGTAAAGCAGGCAACACATCGAACTTGATGAAACACCTGGCAACGCACGGGATACATTTAAGGGTAGAAGGCTGCACCGTGTTTGACAGCTTGCGCAAGTTCACCCGCCCTTCGGCGGCAAGCACCTCAGCAGCAGCAAGCACCTCCGGAGAGGGGGAGGGGGAGACCGCCATTCCCATTGAGGATGATGATGACAGCAGCATTTCCTCAGGTTAGTAATGTTTCCGTTTATTTATTTATGAATGAATGAATGAATGAATGAATGGTCTTTATTGTCATTGCTACAGTACAAGTACCAAACAACGAAATTTAGGAGGGGTGGCTCCCCTGGTGTTAGGAAAGAAAAAAAAAAGAAAAAAAGTTAAAAAATCACAAGAAGGGAAGGAGCTGGTTTACATAAATAAAGGCTATGTACACTATCCACTATACTATACTGTACAGATAGACGACTAGGGTTGTCATATTGCACAATAGTGTTATTGCACATTTATTTAAAGTGTCGCAGTTTGCAGGCTTGAAATGTACATATTTGTGCCTCAGCACTACACCTGATTTTTTCAGTCCAGCAGCTGCCATCAATCCGTCCAGACTGTCCAGGGCCCAGAACCTAGGTCTTTGCTGTGTTCAGGGCCTGGACGGCCCTGTGGTAGAAGCTGTTCTTCAGTCTGTTTGTCCTTGCGGCCAAGGTCCTGAACCGCCTTTTCGAGGGCAGCCTGGTAAAGTGTTCGTACCCAGGGTGGGTCGGGTCCCTGGAGATCTTGCAGGCCTTCCTGAGACAGCGTGTGTTGTACAGCTCTTCCAGAGAGGGGAGGGGGGCGCCGGTGATCTTCTGTGCTGTTCTCACGACTCTCTGTAGCGCATTTCTCTCCGCGGTTGTGCAGCTGGAGAACCAGTTGCAGATGCCGTAGGTGAGGATGCTCTCCACTGCGCCGCGGTAGAAGGTCACCAGTATCTCCTGCTTGCTGTGTTCCTTCCTGAGGACTCTCAGGATGTATAGCCGCTGTTGTGCCTTCTTGATGGTGGCTTTTGTGTTGTCCTTCCAGGTCAGGTCATCCCGCATGTGCATCCCCAGGAATCGGAGGGTTGAGACTCTCTCCACGCTCTCTCCGTCGATGAGCAGGGGCTGGATCTCGGACTTTTTCCTCCTGAAGTCTACGATGATTTCCTGGGTCTTTGACTTGTTCAGCAGCAGGTTGTTAACCTTGCACAGCTTGCTCAGTTGCTCTACCTCATCCCTGTACGCCGCCTCGTCCCCCCCCGAGATGCATCCCACCACGGTGGTGTCGTCTGCAAACTTTACGATGGAGTTGCTGGGGTGGACGGGGGTGAAGTCGTAGGTGTAGAGGTTGTAGAGGATGGGGCTTAGCACGCAGCCCTGGGGGGACCCAGTGCTGAGTCTGAGGGCTGTGGAGGTGTGGGGGCCCACCCGCACCCTCTGGGGGCGGTCGGTCAGGAAGTCCTTGATTCATGCACATATAGAGTGTGATAGACCCAGGTCTAGTAGTTTGGTCACTAGCCTGTCTGGAAGGATGGTGTTGAAGGCGGAGCTGAAGTCCACAAAGAGCAGTCTCGCGTAGCTGTTTCCCCTCTCCAGGTGGGATAGAGTGGCGTGGAGAGTCGTCGCGATGGCGTCCTCTGTGGACCTGTGGGCTCTGTAGGCGAACTGGTATGGATCCAGGTTGGGCGGGAGGCGTGTGAGTATGTGGTCCCGGACTAGTTTCTCGAAGCACTTCATGATGATTGGTGTGAGTGCCACCGGGCGGTAGTCGTTTAGGCAGCTCACCGTGCTTTTCTTCGGGACTGGGATGATAGTTGAGTTTTTCAGGCAGGGTGGGATGGTGGCCTGGGACAGGGACTGGTTGAAGATGTTGGTGAAAACCCCGGCCAGCTGGTCGGCGCAGTCCCTCAGCACCCGTCCCAGGACGCCATCCGGCCCCGAGGCTTTCCTGGGGTCCACCGCCTTCAGCACGCGTCTCACTTCATGCTCTGTGAGGGTGAGGCTGCTGAGAGCTGGAGAGAGTGGTGTTTGTGTTGTGGTTACCTCCGTTCGCCCCTCGTCGAACCGGGCGTAGAAGGTGTTCAGCTTTCCCGCCAGCAGGGGGTCATCCTCTGCGGCTGTGAGCCTGTTGGCTCTGAAGTTTGTCATGTTTGTCATTTAAAGAGGGGGACAGTGGACATTCGCCCTCTATTTTTGTAATCAGTATTTTATTTAATTTTTCAATTAACACATTTCTTGACTTATACAACTTTTGTATAAAATGGTATCAATATCACCGAATAAGTCTTGCTGTCATCAAACAGAAATAATA
Organism: Nansenia antarctica; assembly: GCF_963989245.1. Classification (NCBI taxonomy): domain Eukaryota; kingdom Metazoa; phylum Chordata; class Actinopteri; order Argentiniformes; family Microstomatidae; genus Nansenia; species Nansenia antarctica. Next base: position 60,103,904 of record NC_137675.1, on the reverse strand, counting down.
CAGAGAAAAAAAATATATATACATTTTTTTTTTTTTTTTTTTAAAAGCACCCCTAGATTACATTCATCACTCATCCAATTTTTCAACTTAAGTCTTACAACCGACTAGCAATATATCTCAAGTAGCCTCCCCATTTTGCTGTGTATTGTTCATTTCTGTCCATAGTCCTGAAGGACATTTGTTCGTATGCTGCCACCTTTGCCAACTCCATAAGCCATTCCTGGAAAGACGGCTCCCCTGCGTTCCTCCAGTGTCTCATAATGATTTGTTTTCCAACCATTATACTGGTCTGAATAAATTCTGCAGCTCCACATAGAGACGTCATTTGTGGATCACTGAGAACATACAGTCTCGGACAAAACTCAAAGTTGTCCTGGGTAATGTTTTGCACCCATTCGTGGATCTTTCGCCAGTAATTTTGAATCATAGGACATTCCCAAAGTAAGTGAACCAGGGTCCCTTCCGGCCTGCAACATTTCCAGCAATCAGCATTGTCCTTGAGCTTCAGCCTGAACATCCTGGAGGGGGTCCAGTAGAACCGGTTAAGAACCTTGAACTGGATCAATCTAATTTTAATGTCTCTCGATACTCTCTTAATGTTCTCACATATTTTGTCCCATTCTTTTTCTGTGAAATCAATTTTCAAATCAACTGACCAAATGACCTGACATTCGCCCTCTATTAAATGGTTTCTTGTTTTGTTTTATTTAACCAGGAAAGGGGGGGGGGGATTGAGAGATTAAACATGCAGGTAGGTAGGCCCAGGATAGATGGTGTTAGCTGGACTGGGGGAGTAGGGTGAGGGGTGTGTGGAGGTCAGGCAGGCAGACCGTCTGATCCGCACCCAAGCGACCCCAGGTGTCGTTATGTGGTACAGCATTCAAGAGGGTCCTATCCAAGACAGGCAGCAGCAAATATTTAGCTACAGTAACATTATTTAACCTATGTTTATATTGTTGGCTCTCCAGCTACAGCATCAGAGACTCCATTCACCTTGGCAAAGAAGGGAACTTTGACCAATGACAAGGTGGAGGAAATTCACAGGGCTGTTACCAGGTTTGTGGTCAAGGGACTGCATTCCTTTTCCACTGTGGAATCTCCCTGTTTCAGGTAAAGTGACGTGAAAACAATATTTGTTTACTTTATGTTTATAAATCTGTGCCATTAGACAATTATGTCAAAACAAAACAAAAGTCAAAATGACTAATAATAAATATCCTCAAATATGTTTACAGAGAGATGACCACCGCCCTCAATCCTCGCTACAAACCGCCATCCAGGGATGCTCTGTCCAATACCCTTATTCCTGCATGGTACTCCGTAGAAAAAGAAAACCTCATTAAGGAATTAGCACACATAAATGTGGTTGCTATTACCTGTGATGGGTGGACGAGTGTGGCACAGGACCACTATTTAACGGTTACTGTGCACTACTCGATTCATGGCCACATTAAGCAGAAGGTGCTTAACACCAAAGCTGTGTATGAGTCACAGACAGGCCTGGTGGTGGCAGAAGAAATACATGGCATTCTGGATGAATTTAAGTTAAACAAAAAAGCTGTAGCCGCCACAGTAGACAATGCCAGCAACATGGATGTTGCATTGAAAAATCTGCCCTTATTAAAAGTGGGGTGCTTCGCCCATACCCTAAACCTTGCAGCCCAGAAGGTTTACTCCATCAGTGCAGTTACACGGTGGTGTGCCAGACTGCGCACAGTTGTGGTGTGGCTGAAGCGGTCCACCCTGTCAAAACATGTCCTGCGGGAGAAGCAGCGACTTCTGAGTAAGTAGCGCCTATAAATCTCAAAAGGTTATGTTTGTTTCAAACATCTTCAGCAATGTAGATTGTAATTCAAAATGTGTTTCAGACCTGCCAGAACACAACATGATTCTGGATGTCAGAACACGGTGGAACTCCCTGTTCCTGATGGTAGAGCGGTTTCTGGAGCAGTACCCAGCCATCCAGGCAGCTTCACTGGACCAGCGACTCAGAAAGCCAATGGAGAAAGACAGGTGATGGACAAGATGGTTGTATTTTAATTAAGCACACTTTATGAGCTAGCAATAACATTTCACTGCACATTATACCTGTGTGATGGAGTATGGAGAAGTGGACCTTGAAAAGATCAGTTGTTAAACAACTTTGTTGATATTTTTTATTCTTTATTTTATCTTCTTTTTTCACCCAGGCTGGAAAGGCTCACAGACAATGACTTCCAGAAAGCAGAGGAGTTTGTGAACGTCATGAAGTTGCTGTACACCTCAACCCTCTGCGTATCCAGTGAGAGGTCCCCCACATGTGGCGAAATTCTCCCCATCCTGAACAAGCTGGAGAAGCATTTCAGGGTGATTGAAGGAGACGACACTCAGTTCACCCGTGCTGTGAAAGAGGCGGTCTGGGGAGATCTGAAAAAGCGATACCAGGTATTTTCCATTTCCAAGCATAGCCTATGCTTACAAGAGGGCAAACCACATAATTTCACTGTTAGACACTAAACAGTTTGTCATGTTCATTTACAGAATCCAGATATTCAGAACTTTCTCCAGGAGGCCACTTCGATGGACCCTCGCTTCAAAGGCAGATTTAAATATGCTGATGCCTGGGAGAGGTTGAAGAAAGCAGCAGTTGCCAGTGCCAGTGCAACAGAACAGGTATTTTATCCTCATCCTTGTTTACTATGTGTCCTATAATACCGTTTCTATGATGAAGTATTGCTATTTATGTGCAAAATTGTGCCTACAGCTTCCAATGGCGGGCACAGGGCCAGGGGAAGTAGATTCAGATGAGGACAAGGCAGAGGAACATGTAAGTTCATAAATAATCATGGAATACCTCAAATGAACGAATGCAATTTTTTAAGTATGTTTGTCTAAACACTACTTTTATGTATTTTTCAGCACAAGAAGCGTGCCAAAAAGTCAGCCCTAGAGGAGCTGTTTGAGGATGAGGACCTAGAGCTTCTTCAGGAAACAGGGACCAGTAATAGTGCCCTCCCCATCACTGAAGTGGTCCAGAAAGAAATTTAACTGTACACAAGTTTGTCTTCAATCCCATCAGGTCAAGACCCTGTAGCCTGGTGGTGGGGTAAGCGGGACAGCCTCCCCATACTGTCTAAGCTTTCAGATAAATACATGTGCGTACAAGCCTCATCCACACCATCTGAGAGGGTTTTCTCATGTGCAGGTCATGCAATTAGTCAAGAGAGGTGTCGTATTTTGCCAGAGAAGGCAAATATGCGGATCTTTTTGCAAAAGAATTGCTGAGGTAGGAGTTTTTTTTGTTTTTTGTTTTTTTTGTTTTAGTGTATATTTAACTGTAATATTATATATATGTATATTGTGCCTCAGTCAGCAGGAGTTTTATTTTCATTTATTTTAATTTGAGTGTATATTTAACAATATATATTGTGCCTCAGCAATAAAAAAGTGAAAAGCTGTTTAATGTTGTCGACCGTGTTATTATATATATATATATATATATATATATATATATATATATATATATATATATATATATACAGTATATATGTCATTTTTAAAAATCAAAAGTACCGAATTAAGTACCGTTTCGGTACCGGTACCGTTTTTCAAGTATCGGTTAGGTACCGGTACCGGATAAAACCCAAACGATACCCAACCCTATTGGTCATTAATTAATACATGTTTTTTAAAAAAAAATATATATATATATAATCTGGATTTTATTGGATTTTTCATATTGTCACATTTGGTCAACACATTTCTCGACTCATACAACTGTAGTATAAAATGATAACAATATCACAGAATAACTCTATTGGACAATTTCTCCTACATAACACTGTCACCAAACATTAATACATGTTTTTAACTACATCTATTTGATCTTCCCTCCTTGTATCTGTCATTCAGGGTGTGACCAGCACATCTGCATTCTCCCTGAAAGCTCATGAGGGTTTAACATACCAGTTTGACTTTGTGATTGAGCAGTGGAGGAAGGACATTGGACTTGGCACTCATGTCATTCTGGGTAAATTAAATCAATTAATTATTTGACATTTAAATCTTGTCAATTTCATATTATTGATAACTTTCAACAAATGTCTCCCTGTATTTCCCTTGTATTCCAGTCACCACCAATGAGTGTCTGAAGGCCCTGGGCATCAGGGATGCTACGTGTGTTGTGCATTACGGCTTCCCAAGCTCCCCTAAACTGTTTGGCAGCCGTCTGTTCTGCATGTCTGACAACTTCCAGAACCTCTCTGACAAGGTAGGACAGACCAGCTACCCTCCACTCCTTTCACAAGCATACTGAGTTCACAGGTCTTTTTTTTATTTTATTTTATTCTTTTATACACAAGACAAACAAACAAACGAACTAACAAACAACAAACTGCCAGGCATACATGTCTAGTATGATTTGGTTCAAAGCAATTCCCAAAATGCAACATCGTCAGGTATTACAAGGGTACAAGTAAAGAGTACAATTTAAAAATAAAAAAGTGTACAGGCTTGCATCACTACAGGATATAATCAAACATTTGAATACACTTTGAGATAGTCAATACAGTGTTTCCTCCAGGATTTTTCACATTAGTGGTGGAGTGGTTATCTTTTGCGCACATAGCGTGCGCGATTTTTTTTCCGCGTGCACGCGCATAAAACGCGCACTGGCGCTCAAAACAAAGACGTAGTTTCACCAAAAACTAGAGGCAGTGGTGTAGTCTAGGTGATACGCAGGACTACGCCGTATACCCACTAGGAAAGGCCAAGGATTTCCATACACCCACTTAAAAATGTGTGAGGATACGTAACGGCGTTTTGTGAGAGAACTTTCACTTTCATTCATAAAATTCACCCCGTCTGTGTTACGAAGCACTTGACTTTTGGACCATTGGGACTGACTATAGCGTCATATACCATCAAAGGGGGAGATGTGACATGAAATATGTCAAAATGCAGCACTATCATGCCCAGATCAGCCTTATAACATGTAATTTAGATATATATAGAAAGGAGCGCAGATTTATTTTTATGGGGTTCCGAAATGAACGATATGAGGCTGGGAGGGAAGAATCACAGTATACCCACTAGAAAACACTAGACTACACCACTGACTAGAGGGTGGCAACAATTATAATTTCTTAAATATCGGTTAAGTCATTAAAGCCAAGCAGGTGATTTTATATAGAAGGTGATCAAATACCAACATATCCTACAGCTGCAGCGGAACATGCGGAACGCGCATTACACACACACACACAGAAAGATCAATACGAAGTAGGCCGACATGAGAGTACACGCACAAAACCGGCTAACGTTACTCATTAACTGTTTACACAAGTAAAATCACAGTGTGACAGTCAGATGGAGCATTCGGTAAACAACAACAGCAAGGTAATGCTATCAATGATGAAACCAACTTTTACCTTTGAGGACACCAACATGAGCCGTGTTTACCCGTACCTCCGCCGTTCGGTAACTCAGCTTTAGCAATGTTTGAAGTGTCTGTCTTTTTTCTTGAAAAATCCATCCATCTGTCGCTGTTTTCGTTTAATTTTTCGAAGTTATTTAACGTGATATCTTATTTGTGCACCTAGCTAGCTAGATGAGCTTTTTGTATCTTTTAGATGGTTCACATTTAGACCAATCAGGAGTAGCCCTTGTGTCACGTCGTCAACTGAATGTTTAATGTCATTAATCTGATTTTGGATCAGCGGTTAGAGAGAGATGGGCGTGGATTTAGGTGCACTTTTAGTCAACATCCATTATAGCGCTGATCTAGGATCAGATATATTTTAATCAGCTAAAATGTTCAGAGGTGGATTTTTTAAAAATTATTATTATTTTTGGAGAAATCGTGCACTTAGTGGACTGAATCAATTAGTGGCGGAGGAAATTCATTCGTGGCGGCCCGCCACCAATAAATGCATATAGAGGAAACACTGCAATAATTGGACCCCATATGTTCAAATATCTATTGGGAACTTTAGAGTTGTAGAAGCGTATTCTCTCCATCTGCATGATACTGATTAATCCGTAGAGCCATTTCTGGAAGCAGGGAGGTGGAGGTGATTTCCAATCCAATAGAATAATTTTCTTAGCAGCAACAATACCAGTCATTCATTCCGACCGTTCCTCAGGCGTATAGTTGGAAGCAGTCTCTGAACATCCAAAGAGTGCCAGTTCAGGATCAGGGGGAATGTCCCTTCCATAGACCCTGGAAAACCACCAGAATTTTTGCAAATGAGGACCGAGACAGAAAAGATGCGCTAGAGACCCATCTGCATTTTTGCATCTGTCACACAGTGGAGAAACCGATGGATAAATTCGGTGTAATGTCTTTGAATAGTGGAGTCTATGGATGACATTGAATTGGATCAATTTGTACCTGACATTAATTGATCAAGATTGGATTCTAGCTAAACCTTGTTTGTCGTCAGTCACCTCGATATTAAGGACCAGGCTTCCCTCAGATGGTCAGTGGATACAGATGGGCCTCACCTGGGAAACCCCATTGCCAGTAAGACAAAGCCCTAGCGTTGGCTGCCCAGAAATAGTTACGAAATACAGGAAGGCCTAATCCTCCCTCAGTTTTGGACTTTTGCAGATGTGCTTTCGATATGCGATGAGTTTTATATCCCCAAACAAATGGAAAGATAATGGAGTCCAACTTCTTAAAAAATGCTGAAGTGAGGAAGATTGGGAGATTCTGAAATAAATAGAAAAAATCTAGGGGGCGATACCATCTTGATCGTGTTGATACGGCCCATCATAGATAAGGGCAGAACGGAGAGGAGCTCTCGAAAGCACGTCTAATCCATCCACTACTCACTAGCGCCCCCCCAGTTCACAGGTCTTTTAATTTGCGTATTATACCTGTTGCTTTGCAAACGTCTGAGAAATGTGCCCCATTTCCCAGCACCATGATTGTATTGGGTATGCTTTCTCAACCTCAAGATTGCTGTCTGGACTCACCAAAGGCTTTTCTTCAACAGGACAAGAAGGGTGCATCCCACCCCCTGAAGTCAGTCCTGCTGCTGTCTGAGAGGAACGCCCGTCACGTCATCGGGGTCCTGCGCTACCTGAAGCACACCGAGGCATCGCTGCCCCCCGAGCTGCTCCACTTCGCCCAGGGGGTCCTGCAGGCCAAGGAGGAGCAGAAGACAGACAGGCCCTTCTGCAGCTACCTCAAGAGCTTCGGCTTCTGCAAGTCAGTGTTTAGAATATGGACGGATTGACCTAAAATGTACTTGATTTGACATTAATAATCTGCTAACATGCAACAGTAATTAGCTGAACCCTGGATTTGGCTATTTTGCTTGTAGGTATGCGTCTGAAGAAAGGTGAAGTGGAACTGAATTCTGTAATGCTTAATGACTTTCTTTCTGTTGCAGGGACAGTAGTGTTTGTCCTTATCGACACAGCATCAGCCCCAAACAGGACCGCCCACTTCATCAAGACTCAGGAACTATAGTGGTGAATCATAGTTTATGATTCACCACATTTTTGACTATGGTCCAAATGTCATTCAGAGTATATTATATGGGTGGTAGTGGGTGCTTGTCTATCTTCCACAATGAGATGAACCTCTAACTGTAACATGCTTATCTGTGTATGTACACTCACAATATTTCCCTTTTTTACCTATTTGTCATCCAAGGTTTTGCCCTTGCACATCAAGACCGCTTCCCTCTATTATGGCCGCATTGTGAGCAACAAAGACGACTGTTATGAGAGCCTGGCTGCAGAGATGGTCTCTCACTACGCCAAGGAGAAGCTGTATGCCAGGGAGGTGCTAGAGGGAGGCCTCTATGGAGTACAAGAAGAAGAAGGTCAGAACCCCCCCCCCCCACCAAACACAACATGAATACAAATGAACAAATTTCAGCTATGAAACGATGTTCTCAATGTCAACAATCGGGTGACTCAGAGAGAAGTCCCGTTTGAGTGTGTTTCTGTGCTTAGACAACAAAGAGGCGGCTCCTCTGAGAGACTTAACCGTCTCCCCGCTCTGACGTTCGTCTCTGTCAGAGTGCGGGTGACCTCGGTGCCAGAGGCGGCCGGGCGTCTGTTCTCCAGCGTGACGGTGGCGTTCCTGGACGAGGGGCGCGAGCAGGAGACGAAGGCCCACCAGCTGCTGCAGCTGCCTGCTCAGTTCCACAGCCTGCCTCCCCAGGCCGTGGAGATGGTTGTGTGCCGGGCCAAGCCCGTCGACGCTGAGGTGAACTGGAACCCCAAGGTCAGTACAGTCACAGGACTCGAGTATCACGATTCGCAAATCTATGTACAAAAGAGACAGAGATGAGCAAAGGAGATGAGCAGACCAGCTAGCTAGCTTGCTAGTTCTTTGACACTATTCACACCATGGAACTATAATCAGACACTTTCTAGTCACAATAATAACGACCAATTTGAACCAACGTTCTCTGTCAGAACACTCAGCAATTATATTTGCTAACCTTTCAACTTGCTTACTTTCATCTGCAGACATCTCACCCTGCAAAAACTCTCTCGCATTGCGCCTGCACAGTCGCGCAAAAATCGTTATATTCTCCAGCGTTGGCCTTGTGGGCGACCAGGTGCCCGCGGGCACCGTGTTGGCTACCCCTGCTGTAGAAGAACATCATACAATGACATTCCAAGGGTGTAACTTACCCGCTCTGGGCTCACCATCTCTCCTCTGAGCAGGTCACGAGAGCCATCAGTCAGAAGATCAAAGGCCTGCATCACCAAGCCAAGGTCGTTCTGTGTCTGGGAAACACCGTCTTTGTTGATCCCATGGTAGGCTTTACATTACACTTAGCACTATAGCAACTTGATAACCCAGAGTTATCTCTACTTCATTTCAAAGTCAACTGAACTCCTAGCCTAACCCTTGTGTGGCATGTCTGTAGGTGAGAACCACCCGTCTGCCAGGCCTGAAGATATCCATAAACGAGTACAACGTCCACGCCGAGATCCTGAACACAGGGATGGGCACCAGCAACCTGCACCACCTAGACCTGCTGAAGGAGCTCTGCCGGGGGGCTGTGCCCGCCGGCGCTGGGGAGGTCACTCACAGCCTGGGGTGAGCGATGAGGCTTCCAGCACCACACACACCAGACATCCTAATGACCTCCTAACACGTCAGGGGACCCGTGGCATTTCGTTTCTATATGATAGAGAGATTTCACTGGCTCCCCATTAATAGTGTGTGTGTGTGTGTGTGTGTGTGTGTGTGTGTCATATTAGGCCGGAGGGCTCTGAGGTGACTCTGGAGGACAGGATGCAGGCTGCCGAGGAGACCCTGGCCCACAAGAGTACTGGCACTTGACTGGCTCAGTGAGAGCGACTGAGTACTTCAACCAGAACCCCCATCAGTCTGCCCTGAAATATCGCCTTGGAACCGTCAGAGGACTTTGTGTTTCCCCCAACCTTTATCCAGCTCTCTCTTTACTGTTCAGCTTGCCAAACTCCTTTAGCCTTGGAGGCCAAGGACGCAAGAGATCCTAAATAGTTTAAGTCTGGTTCAGATATACAGTAAAAGACTAACTGGACATTTTCAGAATGTTAAAACACTCTTCTTCTCCTCACATATCATAAAGAGAGAGGAATACAGACACATTTTTAAGACTTAAGCATTTGAATTGGTTAAGACCCAGCCAACGAGAATTAATTCCCCCACGCGTGCACACACACAACAAATCCATGAGTGTTCCTGAGAGGCGACCGACTTGCCCATGCAACTAAAACGCCATGTTCAAGGTGATTGTCCTGAGAAAGGTGCTTTGCAGAATCCTGTGAGAAATGACTGGCCATGTCAATCATCAGAGTTAGATCCAATTGAAATTCCATCTTGTGGAATCAATGCCATGAAGAATTGAGGCTATTAGTATAGTGTTCCTAATAAAGTGTTCATTGTGAATATAATATTGTGAATGTAATATAATGTACAGTGCATTTGGAAAGTATTCAGACCCCTTCACTTTTTCCACATTTTGTTGTGTTATAGCCTCAATTTAAAATGGATTGAATTAAAATAATTTGCCATCAATCCACACACAATACCCCAGAATGACAAAGCGAAACCACTTTTTTTAAAATTTAAAATACAAAGTAAAATGACCCTTTAATGCTGGTTGGAATAATTATAATAATTATTTTAAAAATATATATATATTATTATTAAATAATACATTTAGAGATGTATCAGTTTTTGTTCTCAGTTCAATTATCTTCCTCCAGATTTCTGTATTAACTTTTGATGAGGTTACTCTACTGTATAAGCAGGTTTTTATTTTATTTTTTATTGTGCTGCTTGGTTTGAAGGGTAAATTAAAGTTTCTTAATTTACACTTGTTTACTGTTTGTAATTGTCTATAGAAATCTGTATCATATTCAGTCCATCTGATCTGAACCCCACCAAGGAGTTGCTCAATTTAACTGGGCCAGGTTCTGAATAAATGTTCAACATGCATGGAAAAGGAATGCCAATCTCAGACTTTTCAGCAGAAGGCAGTGGAAGCCAATTGAACATGCCCTAGTCTAGCCTTGGGTAAAGCTTTTCACTGACATACAGCTTTAACTGTATATGCCAGTGGCGGCTGGTGCTAAATTTTTTGGGTGGGGCACAGGTTATGGGGGCATGCTCCACGGGGAAGAATATCAACTTTAAAATCAGGATTTACAGTCGATTATAGCATGAGAATAACAGTGTTTCCCCTAGGTTTGCTGCCTTGGGGGGGTGGCATGGACCCCCCCCCCCCCCCCCCCCCCCCCCAGGGGGTAAGACCCTGCGACATACCAGCGTCATGTCCAGGGGGTGTACTAACTTGTACATTAAGCGGCCTCACGCTACGGAAACAGGAGATAGGCTCCTTCCCTATGGGCCATTAGGCTCGAGAACCATCGGTTCTCAAGGCTACTTACTTATGTGGTCTTGACTACCTGTCCACTTTCTCACCTGGTTCTTGCTCTCTCTCTCTCTGGTGTGCCGACACCATCCTGCTCTCTCTCCTTCTCTCCCCCTCTATCCTCCTCTCTCCCTTTTGCTGTCAACCAAAAGGCAAACATAACAACCAGAGTATTTATAATCTAATAAGAGGTATAAATTGATCCATATCAATGTATAACATAATTATACTTGAATTTTGGATTGCTGTGGGCAATGCAATCAGATAATGTCATTTTGACATTACTCTCTCACCTGGAAAAAAAAACATGTCCAACTATACTATACAAAACAGACATTTCAAATGCTTCAATCCACTGTCCATGTACTGTAAATATGCCATTATGGTATTACCAATGAAGCCCAATTCTAGCAGAATAAGAAAGATTGTATATCTAATTTAACTTAAGTAAAATAATAAAGTGCCTCCAGTTAGCTCTTTAGCTGGCATGTGTGCAGCAAACTAGCTCATCTAATCACCTCTGAGCTAGCTAGCTTGATAGTTCTTTGACACTATTTACAATGGAATTATAGTCATTGTCAAGTGTCAGTCAGACACTTTCTAGTCACAATAATAACGACCAATTTTAACCAACTTGCTCTGTCAGAACACTCAGCAATTATATTTGCTAACGTTTCAACTTGCTTACTTTCTATCTGAAGACATCTCACCCTGCAAAAACTCTCTCGCGTCGCGCGCACAATGTTGTATTTCTGGTTTGGAGCCGGAAATTGCAAAACGTCACGTTTGACGTGAGACTTAACAACCGGATATTCAGGGACGCAATTTTTGCGCCCCGGCCGAGAAATAGGAGACAGCCAATTGGAGCGCTGCTACAGCTCACGTGTAAGCCAAAAGTATTTGGCCTGCCATAGACTTGCATTCGGCCGGCGCCCCGACTCCTCCCCCTATGTATTTTTAAAAATATAATTATTGCTTTTTTAAATCTCTCTCTCTTCTCTCAAATTATTGGGGAGGCCAGGCCTCCTCCACCTCTATGGAGGAGCCTCCACTGCTGTACCATACCTGTCAACATTGGGATTTCTAAATAAGGGAAATTGTGTTACGTTCTAATGCTTTGGTCTGCATATCTTTAGCTTAAAGGGTCTTACCTTATTAGAATACCAAGATAAACTAAATTCTCTGTTGTTACAATGCTAATTGGCATTGTATTTTATAACGTTGGAAAGCCTGTTTATTTACCTTTACAATGATGTCCAACTTGTAAGGATCATGCATTTGTGGGATGGCCAAAATCCTCTGCCAATGCTAAACAGTGTATTCTCCTGTTGGTATTGACTCTTGTTTTGAGTTGTTTGGTGGATTGGATGATTGAACTCTCTCTCAGTACAAGGAACAAACAAGATATATGGTCAATTTGACACTTTATTCATTTAATACACCGTCAGGAGCCTCAGTAGCAGGTGGAAGATCCATACGCATTTTTCATCATTATAAGCATGATAGTGTTATATCTGACTAAAGACAAACATGATTTCAGTATCTACAACCTACACTTTTGTTTTTGAGCCCTTAAAGTACATCATCTAACGTCCACAGGGGGGCAGCAGAGACAATGTTATCAGAGACTATGTTACTTGTATAGTATATTAGAGGGTCAAAACATTATTGTTTTGGTTTCACAGGGCAGGGTTATCACAGAGCAGGGTTATCACAGGGCCAGGGTTACCACAGAGCAGGGTTATCACAGAGACAGAGCAGGGTTATCACAGGGCCATAACTGCTCATTTCAAACATCATACATGTCACACTGACACAGATAAAGCCCAGGTCTAAATCACACTTGCAAAGAAGGATCATTGAAGTTGGTGATATAATATTTGTAGCACACACATTGTACAGTGTATGGCAAAATGTGATTTCATCCCTATTTTTTCTTTGTTCATGACATGATAGTGTTGTATCTGACTAAAGACTACAAACATGATTTCAGTATCAACAACCGACACTTTTGTTTTTGAGCCCTTAAAGTACATCATCTAACGTCCACAGGCGGGCAGCAGAGACAATGTTATCAGAGACTATGGGTGAATCCCAATTCACCACTCTGGCTCCGTTTTCACCCCTAATCTCCGTTTTGCGCGTTCATGTGTAGCCGTAGTGGCGTCCCAATTCATTACTCATTTAGGGTTAGGGTTAGGGTTAGGGTTGGCTCCGTTCGGAGAAAATCTTGACCCTCGTTCGATTCGGAGCCATGAGACTCCCTTCCGGCATGCATTGCGAAACATCTACAGAAATTTTCTTTTCGCTCTCGTAATACGGAAGCGAGCCTGAAATGTCATTTACTTTTTCTGGAATTACTTGTAATTAAAGACTTGAAAAATTATGATAACCATCGTATTATCTTAGTTCAATGTCATTACAATGCATTATAGACCTTTTATTTATAACAAGCATAACCAAAATATCGCTTTTATGTCGGTGCTGTGTCTAACATTACAGTAACGCAACGCTGCATGACAGTCGAGCATTTCAGAGATGTACAATCATAAATCAATTATTACCTGTGCCGTTTGACAGCGGATGATGGTACACATACAGTATGTAAAGTTATCTATCAAACGTTCGTCTGACTTGTACATGATGCGCATTTTGACCTATTTCCACCCGCAATCTAATCCGAGCAGTTGTTATTAGGTAATATTATTAATGGGTTGTATCAGAATTCATTTAAATGCATTATAGACCTTTTCTTTATAACAAGCACAACAAAAACAAAACGTTATATTGCCGATGTGCTGTGTGTCTAACGTTACAAGCTGATTTGTGCATGACAGCCGCGCATTGACATATTTCCATGTCTGATGTCAAATGTCTGATGTCATTTCAATGCATTATAGACCTTTTCTTTACAACAAGCATAACAAAGAAAGATCGCTATTATGCCGATATTGTGCCTATGCAGCGCCCCATGGAAGTGTCAAGCACAGCCATCCCATAAGGAGCGCGATTCACATCGAGATGTACATTCCTGTTTAGAAATAAAAGATTACCTGTGGCGTTTGACAGCGGATGATGATAGACATATTTAATGTTAAGTTATCTATCTAACGTTAGGCTGATGTGTGCATGATAGACGCGCATGACCTATGTCCATGTTTTATTTACAGCTATGGCACGTATTAAACCAAAACAACCCGCAATCCTATCCGAGCAGTTGTTATTATGTACTAGTATATGTGCAATTTTTGATGGAGGGCAGTCGCTCCTAGCTGTGTCGATCGTGATAGGAATGTCGTATCGACACCATTCAAATGGTTTCAGATTCCCTGTCCTCTCCCCTGTCCGGACACATTTGAATTTTCACCGTAAGCCCCGGTAAAGCGACGTTATTAACCCGCAAAGAGTGTGCCCCGGGCACCGTCTTTGTCCATTAATAACACCGGCTAGGAAGGTGGTAAAAAACAAAATACTGCTTTGCTAACTTCACCATCGCTATACGGTCATTTTAAGCTGTCAACCACCCTGCTGGCAAACCCGGGAAGTTATGTTTCGAACCCCGAGAGCATGCATAAATGTCTATCCGGAAAGAGTGCACTCTCCCCGGCCTCTGCACGCGCCTCTCCTCGCTAACGCGGAGGTCCAAAGCATAATAACGCATACATGACATAAAAGCATGTCTATAAATGCTTTCATAGGGGGGAAAAAACTAAACTGTTTTTTTTTACCTTTATTAACTAATGCAGTGGACAGCGGCTGTTTCTCCAGTGTTCCTGTCACATCGGATTTCGTAACGCCATAAAAATATATCTGTGCTGTTATACAGTGGCGGGCGGTGCATTTCACACCTAGGCCTTCAGTGATGTCCGACACATTCCTACCTGAATTATTCTACCTCTTAATACCATCGTTATGACGCCATGGCTCTAGAAACTAGACAGAAACACAGTATAACCGGGCGTTGCATCACCTTAACATAGTCAGACAAGTACAACAGAGTTATATTAATATTTCCGAAGCATTTTTAATCAATAAATCCGCATTTACAATGAAGAGTGTTAAACTAACATCTTTAAGATCGCTACATTACCCACGTCTGTCGTCTCGTCCACCATAATAGCAACAAAGGGTGCCTTTTTAATCTCCATTTTGATCTCTTCTCCCACTTCAGCAATAGCAAAAATCAGGTCGTTTTGTATTTTGCCTGACGTCCCAGTAAAGACTTTGTTTGTGGACAGGTGGTAATGTAAATCTGGGTTGTTTTCAGCCAGAAAAGAAAGAAGCTCAACGTAGTTTCCTGTTTGTGGACTCGGCGCTTTTATCGTGTCCCCTAAATGAAAGTTATTGTTTACCCAAAAACAGGACACAATCGATCAGTATTATCGATCAGTCAACGAAAGCTTTCGTTGTGGCGCTCCGTTTCCCTGGCACTTTCAAAAGTTTCACATCTACCGGCATAGTTACGCATCTCAATAGTGAATATCAATAGTGCGTATCAATAGTGCGTATCAATAGTGCGTATCCAATCAAAAGACGTGCTGGGTGCTGACATCATTGAGCCTTACAGCAGGCGCCGTTGTTGCTTTTGCTCGCATCTACGTAGGTTTACTAGGAACGCCACAGGTTTTCTCGTTCCAACGTTAAGTTACAGGTCGTAACCGCGGCACCGTTTATCGTGCAGGCTGGGCAGATTTTGGAGCCCCCTAGCAACACATTTTGATTGGATAAAAGCTCTAACATAAAGGCCAGCCCTCCAAATCTCAATCGGAGACTGGAAGCAGCGCAACCAAGAGGAAAGCTATGAAATGAAGAGAATAGACTATGGGGAATCATTAATACATATTTGTGGAAAAAATATATTAAAATAAAATGTATATTCTGATGATGTTTAGGCCAGCAGAGAAGGCCTTGCTGGCCCTGACGGCACACCACTGCTGTTATATATATATATATATATATATATATATATATATATATATATATATATATATATATATATATACATTACATGTTATAAGGCTGATCTGCGCATGATAGTGCTGCATTTTGACATATTTCATGTTTCCGCCCGTTGATGGTATATGACGCTTTAGTCAGTCCCAATGGTCCAAAAGTCAAGCGCTTCGTAACACAGACGGGGTGAATGTTATGAATGAAAGTGAAAGTTCTGTCACAAAACGCCGTTACGTATCCTCACACATTTTTAAGTGGGTATACGGAAATCCTTGGCCTTTCCTAGTGGGTATACTATACGGCATAGTCCTGCGTATCACCTAGACCAGTGGTTCCCAACCGGGGGTACGCGGACCCCTGGGGGTACGTGAGGGGATTGCAGGGGGTACGTGGAAAGATTTGGAATTATAATTTATTTCCCTTTCCCAAAAAATAATTAAATATAGTCGTTTCATAAACCTGTTGTTAAAATGGTACGCTGCAACTTAAGTTCCTCCCCGACAGGTGATGACTGTAACACAAGTGGTAGTCACGTCACATTTAAATCACGTTCACGATCATTTTCGCGCGCAAGTCAGCTAGGCCTGTCAGTATACCGCAAAGATGGACAGATGGCTAAAACGACCAGCTACAGTAACGGTCAGATCAGAGGCAGATCAGACGGTCAGATCAGAGAAAAAAAAAAAAAAAGGACCCCGCTATTATTTGGAAACATATGTTTTGTGGGGATTTACATGTACATCGGCTGATCCACCACAGCCACAGTGCTTTTTCTGTGGCGAAGTCCTGGCTAATAATTCAATGAAGCCAGCCCATTTACAGCGACACCAGAGCACCAAACACCTAGCAACTGTTGGTCAAACTGACGACTTTTTCAAGCGAAAACTGTCAGAGTTCAAGTCAAGTCAGGCTACACTGAAGGAAGCGGCAAGTGTGTCAAGCAAAGCACTGGAGGCGTCCTATGCTGTTTCATTACTGGTGGCTAAGTTAAAAAAAACACATTCAATCGCCGAAGATCTGATTTTGCCTGCCGCTATGATTTTGGCTAAAACTATGCTGGACAAGAAAGCAGCTGACGCGCTCAAGTTGGTACCATTATCAAACAAAACCGTCTCCCGTCGGATTGATCATCCATAAATATTGTCGGACAAGTGGTGGATAAAATGAATCAAGCAGGTCAGTTCGCTTTGCAATTAGATGAAATGACCGACGTTAGTGGGGAGGCTCAGCTGCTGGCTTTTGTGCGTTATAAAGAAGAGTCGGACATAAATGACCATATCTTGTTTTGCAAGACGCTGCCAGGAAAGATAATTGTTGAGGTAGTGGCGGTTGAGGTGAATCAGTTGCGATTTCTAATGGCCTGCGCATAGAAACTGTTCCGGAGCCTGTTGGACCGGGTCTGGATGCTCCGGTACCTTTCGCCAGAAGGCAACAGAGAACAGGGAGTGGCTGGGGTCTCTGATGATCTTACCACCTTCCTCTTGCACCTCGAGTAAATGTCCTGAACGGCAGGTAGTTTGCAGCCCATGACATTTCACAACTTACATATAAAACTATTCAAACTGATAAGAGCGGTCTTTAAATTGTGTGAAATAAAGTTTATTGCTTAGACTTTTCATTGAACAACACAATACATATATTTCCTTTACAAGGAAAAAGTAATTTACGTGAGAACAGTTTAGCAAATATTTTCTTGGTTCACCATATATTTCATGTCAGATACACACAATCACACAACACTGCCCTCTGACTCCTCTTGTATCTAAAATAAATAAGCCCCAGGCAGTCATGTTATATTGATACACCTCTACAGCCTCCTGAGGAGAGGCCGCAGTTGAACTGTTGGGACAGGATCCGAAAGAGAGGAGTGCTCCGTGCATGCATCCAAAAGAGGGCCTTCTTCATGCTTCCCTTCCCCTCTAAAGGACCCTAGTGTGGAATTTAGGAAGTCAAGTTGTGCAGTCGCACCAGGGCTTTTCTTCCCCTCTCTCGCTAACGCCAGACTACACAATAAAGGGCCTGGATTCAGCTGATCCTGTTAGAAGGCCAATAAAACGGGGAGCTGCTTTGTCCTGCGGGCAGGAAAGCTGAACACTGCCAGCAGTGTGCAACACTTTAACACTAGGAAAGCCGTGAGGTGTCATCGGGCACCAGTGAGTACCAAAAAAAGTTTACCTTTGCACTCGATCAAATGTCAGGACCCTCCTTTCATGACTTTTCCTAGATATGTGCGTTCTACCACCCAGCATCTTTACATTTTCAAAATCGAGTTAGTATAAAGCGATTTTGCAGTATTTCTGTGTGTGCCTGTGTATTTGCCTTGGGATTCGGCTGCCATCTTTTTCTCCAAGGCTGCAATTCTCTTTTATATCAGCAGAGGTAGCAAGGGGGCACACACTGTGCTCAACCTTCAGGCTTCAGTGCTGAATTAGATACAGTGGATAAGACTGATATTTGTAACATAATGTGTTTATATATAGGCTATATATAGCAATAGTGATACATAAGATATGTATATGTACAGACAGTTATGAAAATGATAAACTGTACAGTATGTCTCCCAATCCCTTCAGATTTGTTGGAGCTGAGTTTTTTTTTCTTCACAGCGGGTATACCCAAGTTCCATGCAATAGTGATAAGATATTATGATATGTGTAGCCTATGTACAGTTATGAATGATACACAGTGGTGTAGTCTAGTTTTTTCTAGTGGGTATACTGTGATTTTGCCCTCCCAGTCAGAGCGACACCTGTCCCGTAGCGACACCCCATAAGCACCACCACACTCACTTATGCATACAGTATGCATCTACACCGGTGTTTGCTGCCTTGGGGGGGGGGGGGCATGGACTGTACTTGTACATCAAGCTGCCTCACGCTACAGAAACAGGAGATAGGCTCCTGCCCCTTAAGGGCCGTTAGGCTCGAGAACCATCGGTTCTCAAGGCTACCTATGTGGTCTTGACTACATGTCCACTTTCTCACCTGGTTCTGGCTGTCTCTCTGGTGTGCCGACACCATCCTGCTCTCTCTCATTCTCTCCCTCTCTATCCTCCCCTCTACCTCTTTTGCTGTAAACCAAAAGGCAAATATAACAACCAGAGTATTTATAATTTAATAAGAGGTATACATTGAATTCATATCAAATCATAACATCATTCTAATTTAATATTGGGTTGCTGTGGGCAATGCAGTCAGATACTGTCTTTACTTACTCTCTCACCTGTAAGAAAATCGTATGTCCAACTACAAAAAACAGACATTTCCAATGAGTGAGGGTTTGTTCCAATGCTTCAATCCACTGTCCATGTACTGTAAATATACCATTATGGTATTACCATAAAGCCCAATTCTAGCAGAATAAGAAAGATTGTATATCTACTTTAAGTAAAATAATAAAGTGCATCCAGTTAGCTCTTTAGCTGGCATGTGTGCAGCAGACTAGCTCATCTAATCACCTCTGAGCACGCTAGCTAGCTTGCTAGTTCTTTGACACTATTATTCACATCATGAAACTATAATCAGACACTTTCTAGTCACAATAATAACGACTAATTTAAACGAACTTTCTCTGTCAGAACACAGTAATTATATTTGCTAACGTTTCAACTTGCTTACTTTCTTCTGCAGAGCTTTCACCCTGCAAAACCTCTCTCGGTCAAAACAAAACAAAACAAAAACAAAACCATTCTCCAGCGCGGCACGAAGCTGTGTGTGGAGGTCTGGCCCGCCCACCCCAAGGCAACTGTAGGGGAAATACTGAGAGCATTCTGAACGACTGGTTATGCGATAACAAACGCAATCGCCGTGAGACTCACGCATTTCAACCAGTTCTCACGCTCTCACGCCACATCTCTATTTCTCACGGCGAGAAATAACAATTGTTTTATGGGACTTTTATTTTTGAAATTCCTTGAAAGAAAGCTACCGGACATGAGTTTTGTGGCATCTTTCTGCACGCGCGTTAACTTGAGTCTGCAATCGAAGCGGCAGGCGAGCGCTGATGGAAGAACCTGTGTTCACGCAAGCTGCAAGAACGTAGCAAGCAGTGTTGCCAGTGTTACACCCACCATATAGGTCCCTAGCATAAGAATGACAGTTGAGAATGTACTTTAAATAGAAAATAGTTTTATTACATTAGTTCACAATCCAGGCCCACATTGACCTCTCTCCAAAGAACCTCAGTTATTGTTACCAGGGCAAGTGTTATATTCACTGCACACCATAGGCTACACACTGTAGAAAAGGGTTGTTCACTGCACACCATAGGCTACACACTGTAGAAAAGGGTTGTTCACTGCAATCATCTATAAATATAGCACACTCAAACCTGCCCTGATGGTCGAACTGGGATTAACCCGGTGAAGTGGCAATGGTGGGGGAAAAGCGGATTTAAATAACAAACAAACAAACAAACAAACAAAAAGAAAAACTAGTCCGCCCCGCTACCGGCACACTTGCCCAGGCGGACTAGATAAGAACATAAACTTTAACCAAACAAAACGTCTCACGGCAAGAGCAGCTGGCCGCACTGATGCTCTGGAGGAAACACAAATGAACAATCTTAAAACACTATTACCGACATATTAAAATACATAATGATTCAATTTACATGACGAATACATTAAAATACCTGGTACGTCGATGGCAGCGTCCTACCAGCGACTACCAGCCGCCTTCAACCCAGCAGGGAAGTAGGTGACCTGTAATACATCACACCATCAATATTACATACAATCAAAGAAATAATATAAAACGCTACGCACAGAAAATAGCCATAGGCTGCGGCCTACCTCTTGATCTCTGCCTGTCAGCATGGAGTAAGGTGTGCAACTACCTTACCTCCGACCTGATCACACGGCTGCGCTCTGGCGTTCCCCCTAAGGTGAGCCCTAAGTGCTTTCCTTTGGGCACCTCCCCTTTTCCTATTGGCGCCACCCGCCACACCAGATTGGGCTACTTTTGGTCACACTGGACGGGTGGATTCGGCAGCTTTTAGACCGGTTGGGCTGGACATTGTCAATTCCGTCTGGCAACCGTGGTAGCAAAATATGTGCATACATTACAACATCGTATCTGGTAGCCTACTGGACTGGGTTGCACCAATATGGCCTAAGTCATTACTAAATGCAGGCATTTAGTAGTTACTAAACCCCTAGTTGTTACTAGTTAGTTTCAAACTAGTTGTTTACTAATTTCGGTTGCACCACGCCAATCTTTTGCCAATCTTAGCTACTCAGTTTTGGTAACTGTTTTTTGTTTCTCTACTGTAACATAACCAGGTACATTAATAATAATAATAATTAATAATTACAATTTACAATACAAATACAACAATTGGGGGTCCCTCCCAAAAAATATGGGCGCGCTGTGCGCGCACAAAATCACCCACCAAGCCCTCATTCGGACCCAGGAAAAACCCTGGTATGTACTGTATAACATGATAGCCATCTATGAGCAATGCACTGTATATAAGATGATGACCACGGGTCTTCCTGCTGCTGACCAAGGGGCTGAGTCCTGTTGATGGGGCCCATTTTTCTTTTAGAGTCTGTAGGCTACTGTATTTGTTTATTAAGATTTCATAAATATGATATATTGTCTGAATTTTTTTCTTGTTTTATAAAATGTTATTATTTATTAGTTATTATTTTCATTTCTTGTGCTGGTTTATTATGAACAACATGTAAAATTGCAGGAAACTAGCACAAATAATTGGGTGGGAGAGAGGGGCCGCCGCTGCCAAAACTTGCACAGTTTTTGTTACATATAGGCATATGTTAGTAGCCTGTGTTACAGGGACACCTAGGGGTGACCTGATAATGTTGCATGTAAGACCCGGATGTTGTATGTGGGCGTGTGCGGGAGGAACCGCAGTTTAATAAAAGTCATACTGAAACATGGAGTCAGAAGCGGGATCTAAGTAAAAATAAAAATAAAATAAAGACGCTTAAAGAAATGAAACGCCATGGCAAGCAACAGCATCCCCGCGCCCGATGGTATGCGCATGACTGGTGATCTGGCGAAAAACTGGGAAGTTTTCCGTGCAGAGTTTGAGGACTTTTTGCTCGCTACCGGACTGAGCGAGAAGTCGAAGCTGATCAAGGCAGCCACGCTGAGACGGCTGATGGGAAGTGAGTGACAAAGCTTAAGGAGAGAGCATCATGCGAATACCGTGCGCTGAAGGACGAGCTGGTTCGTGACAGGCTCGTGCTGGGTGTTGCGAGTGAGGGCACCAGGAGGCGTCTGCTACGCGAACGTGAGTTGACGTTACACACAGCGACTGAAATCTGTAGGCTCGCTGAGCTAACCGAGAGACACATGAGAGTGATGGCCCCGCTAGCACAGACGGACAATGTGAATGCCGCGGACAGGCAGAGTGAGAGGCGCGCACATCAAAGGAAAACAGCGCCAGCGGAGAGAGAGCCACAGTGGAGCTGCAAATACTGTGGAGGCAGCCACAAACGGGGCAGGGAGCAGTGCCCAGCCTACGGTAAGACATGCCGGATATGTGGCATAGCAAATCACTTTGCCAAGGTATGCCAGGCTGGCAGCAAGGCTGACAAAATAAAAAAAGTGAATGTGCTTGAAAATGATGAGCAAAGAGAAGATGACTCAGATACTGATGATAGACTGTTTCTAGTAACTGAATGTGTCAATACTGCAAAGGCCCAGCAGGGGCGCAAGTGGTTTGTGAATCTATGCCTGAATGAGAAAAGGCAACAGTGTCAGCTGGATACAGGCTCCACCTGCAATGTCATGGGCCGCAAGATTAAAGAGAAGCTGTCACCCAGAGCGGCGCTAGGCCCGAGCGCAGCCAAGTTAAAGTTATACTCTGGGGAAATCATGCCATCACTGGGGAAATTCCACACTGAATGTGTCATCCGGGGAGAAAAGCACAACCTCACATTTGAAATAGTCGACACAGAGCAAAAGCCTCTTCTCGGGGGGGGGCACATGCGAACGTCTGGGCCTCGTATCCTTCACCGTTCCAGATGAACTCCACACAGTTGATGCAAGCCAATCTGTGCCCCTCACCAAAGATCAGCTGCTGAGAGACTATCATGACGTCTTCAATGACCCAATCGAGTCAGTCCCGGGCGAGATACACTTCGAGCTGGATCCTGATGTGACGCCGGTGCAGTGCGCGCCGAGGAATGTTCCAGTGGCTCTGAAGGCGAGAGTCAAGGAGGAACTTGACAGACATGTCAAGGTCGGCAACATTGCGCCGGTGACTGAGCCGACAGCATGGATAAGTAACATGGTGACTGTCGCAAAGCCAGAGAAAATAAGAATCTGTATTGATCCAAAGCCTCTCAACCGAGCGCTGCTGAGGTCTCACTACCATATGCCTACGCTGGAAGATGTGTTGTACAAGTTGCCCAAGGCTCGCCTCTTCACGTTGGCAGACGCTCGTGTTGCCTTTTTACAGTGCAAGCTTGACGACGCGAGCAGCCGTCTGACGACCTTCTGGACACCGTGGGGTCGGATGAGATGGCTCAAGCTCCCTTTCGGAGTCTCAGTAGCGCCTGAGATCTACCAGCGCAAGCAACACGAGCTGCTATCGGGCCTGGCCGGCATCGAACCGATCGCGGATGACATCCTGGTGGTCGGTGTGGCGATATGGATGCCGAGGCCGAACTGGACCATGACAGAAACTTGAGTGCTCTCATGGAACGATGCAGAGCAGTGGGACTCAGGCTGAGTGAACGCAAGCTACAGTTCAAGCTCAAAGCCGTACACTTCCACGGCCACATTCTGTCCTCGGAGGGACTGAAAATCGACCCAGAGAAGACACGGGCCGTGCTGGAAATGCCGACACCCACCGACGTGAAAGCAGTGCAGCGCTTTATTGGGTTCGTGACGTACCTTGCAAAGTTTCTGCCAAAGCTCTCGGAGGTCTGTGAGCCGCTCCGCAGGCTCTTGGATAAGGACGTCATGTGGCACTGGTTGCCCAAACACGAAGATGCAGTGCGCGGAGTGAAGCGTATGGTCACCTGCACGCCCGTCCTCAAGTACTATGATATCACAAAGCCTGTCACGGTCCAGAGCGACGCCAGCATGACCGGGCTGGGGGGCTGTTTGTTACAAGGGGGACAGCCGGTGGCTTTTGCATCGAGGGCACTAACGCCGACAGAGCAAAACTACGCTCAGATTGTGAAGGAGTGTTTGAGCATAGTCTTTGCCTGCCAGAGATTCCACCAGTACCTGTATGGCAGGGAGGCTATCACTGCAGAAACAGACCACAAGCCGCTTATCACAATATTCAAGAAGCCCCTCCTGAGCGCACCGAAACGTCTCCAAGGCATGTTGCTGCAGCTGCAAAGCTACAATCTGGATGTTGTGTACAAGCCGGGCCCCGAGATGTATGTCAGCGACACTCTGAGCAGGGCCACGCCCCCGTGCCGTGGGTCTGACACCCCGTACGTGCAGCATGCTGTGTGCGCCGTGAACAGCACCCAGGCCGGGTATTCACAGCTGGACCAGGCGCAGCACCTGGACGTTACGGCTTTCAGATTCCACCAGATTGTGCAGCACACAGAGACGGATGATGTGCTTCAGGAGCTGGCATCTGTGATCCTCAGTGGCTGGCCAGACTTTAAAGAGGACACTCCGCTGGCAGTGCGGGAATACTGGCCCTTCAGAGACGAGCTGAATGTTCAAGACGGAGCGTTGTACAGGGGACAGTGCGTCGTCATACCAAAAGCCATGAGATCTGAGCTGCTCAAACGCATACACGCTAGCCACATTGGTGGGGAGGCGTGTTACAGACGGGCCAGGGATACGCTCTTCTGGCCGAACATGAGAGCGGAGATAAAGGACTTTGTGGCGAACTGCTCCGCATGCAATGAGTACGCACGGGTCCAGCAGAAGGAACCGATGATGTCGCATGACATACCGGTGCGCCCGTGGCAGGCAGTGAGTATGGACGTCTACTCATATGCGGGCAAGGACTTTCTCGTCATTGTGGACCAGTATTCGGATTTCTGGGAAATCGACCAGCTGCCAGATCTGTCTGCTGACACGCTCATCACGCGCTGCAAAGCTCAGTTTGCACGTTATGGGCAGCCAGAGAGGGTGGTCTCGGACAACGGCCCACAGTTTGCATGCGAACGGTTCAGGAAGTTTGCAGCGAGCTGGGGGTTTGCCCATGTCACCTCCTCACCCCGACATCCTCGATCCAACGGCAAGGCTGAGTCGGCCGTTAAGATTGTCAAGTCACTCTGCAAGCGGGCGAAATTGGATGGCACGGATGCGTGGATGGCCATCCTTCACTGGCGCAACACACCCACAGAGGGGTTGGACAGCAGCCCGGCCCAGCGCTTAATGGCACGCAGGCTCAAAACTTCACTGCCCGTCGCGGACAGCCTGCTTCTACCACGTGTGGTGGACGGAGTGGCAGAGAAGCTGCGGTGGAAACGGCGGGTCGCCAAGTCATTCTATGACACGTCTGCCAGAGACCTTCCAGAGCTGGATGTTGGAGATCACATTAGGATGAGGCCTCTGCCAGGTGATCGCACAGGGCGGTGGCGACGAGGCCAGTGCCTCCAGAGAGTCGCTACCCGCTCGTTCGTGGTGGATGTGGACGGCACACTGTACAGACGCAACCGAGTGGATCTGCGTGTTGCAGAGCGCTCAGCTCAAGCGCAACAGACAGACATTCTACGGCCTGAGCGGAGCAGTCCTGACCAGACCCAGGTCGCTGGGGAGACTGCCTCAGCCGAGACACGGATTGTCTCAAGTCGGGGGGAGACAGGCGGCGAGGTACATCCTCGTACACCAAGGGCACCGGCGACGCCGGGGGGTCCTGCCACGGCAGGCCAGGGTGTCTACTCACGGAGTGGTCGCCTGTCACGGCCGCCACAACGACTGGACTTATGACTTTGAAAAAAAAAATGAAAAAAAAAGGAAGGGGTGAGTAAAGGGACAGCTCTTCTCGGACTGTTTTGACTTTGCCTCAGACGGCTGTACTGGACTGTTGTTCTTTGTTCAGAAAAAAAGAAGAAAAAAAAAGAAAAAGGGAAATAATGCAATGTTGTAATGCTATTGTTAATGTTTGGGATTGTTATTGTCAATGGAATTGCAGACGGAGATGCAAGCATGTCATTTGCAACCAGCTAAAGGAAAGGAGATGTTACATATAGGCATATGTGTGGTGGCCTGGGAAAACCCGTCGGATGTCGCTGGCGTTCGTTTGTGGCAAAGAGCAAAAATAGATGGAAATGTCCTATTTCGGCGATTTTGATATTATGTGGTATTCTAGTACTTTGAACTCCATACTACATTATGGTGAATAAACATTTTAAGAAAACAAAAGAGAAAGTACTTATTTTTATGTTTTTGTGGTGGGTAGTTTGCTAGCGAAACAACGTCACGTTGAACGTGTCTCATTCTCAGTTAAGCAACGCACGCACACATGAGCGAAAGGAGAGACGATACTTCCACCTGTGTTATTGCCAGTTTACTGATGCTCACAATAAGCATAAAGTAATACAATCTTAACTAGAAGACACACAAATTGATCTGTCCCTCGCATACCGACGAGGCGAGCAGACTAACACCGCATCACAAGCAGACAAACGAGACCAGCCGATCTGCATAGGCTCCTCCCCCGACCCGGAGGAGAAAGGTGTCGGGGCAGCATTTCTCACCTTTCACTTTTTTTGACATGATACATTAAAATGCTCATAACTTTTTAAAATAAAGGGCTATCTCAGTCATTCAACCAGTTATGAACAGCTGAGAACTTCTAATTTATGGAAATATTAAAAAATGAAAATGTCAAAATGCCACCATGTGAAGGGTTTTCCCAGGCCACCACACATATGTTAGTAGCCTGTTACAGGGACACCTAGGGGTGACCTGATAATGTTGCATGTAAGACCCGGATGTTGTATGTGGGCGTGCGCGGGAGGAACCGCAGTTTAATAAAAGTCATACTGAAACAGTTTTGTGTCGCTCCACCGCCAAAAAATCTCACTCCAAACTTTTGGTGAAACTTGGCAGCCCTGCAGATTCACCCAAGATGGCCGCCAGCCTAACAACACAACCAGACTCACCTAAGATGGCCGCCAGCCTTACAACACACCCAGACTCACATAAGATGGCCGCCAGCCTTACAACACAACTAGACTCAACTAAGATGGCCGCCAGCCTTACAACACAGCCAGACTCACCTAAGATGGCCGCCAGCCTTACAACACAACCAGACTCACCTAAGATGGCCGCCAGCCTTACAAACACTCTCCAAGTATATCCAGCTGCGGACATCACGCCTGAAGGGTATACCGCCGTCCACTAGGTGGCAGTATCTCGTTTGTTATGCTGTCCGGCTCAGTCAGGAGTCGGCCATGTTATTATTTGTTTAGTTTCAGACGTTCATGTTACGGTGGCCGTCTATTGAGCTGTCCACCTAATTCCTGTAAGTTGGTTATTCGAATGTTTCTGGTTAAGTTATATATATTACATTTACCCTGCTTATACTTTATCTCAATTCATGCTTCTATTGTTTGTATTATTGCAGGGCTTTTTCATCTGTGTCATTAAATACTTCATTGACATTGAGGAGCGTACGTATTTCTTCAACGCCTATCACCCGGACACTTGATGGACCATATTTGGTTGGAGTGGTTGGAGCGCGTCATCATACCGCGCCTGCATATTTGCATAGGTCATCGCCTTACGACGGTATGTTTTTTTCAAATCATGTATGCAAGAAATGTCTAAGGATAGTTGATTGTTGAAGTGACTGGATGAAAAGGTAATGTTGTGGCTTATATGCCTTGTTGTGATTTTAATAGATAGCTGGAACTCAGCCATATGTTTTACGTACCATTTTCTAGCATTGACTAATTTTAGATGCACTTGAATTCTACAGGGAAAGGAGGTTTTCATTGCTGACCTTCATGTAACCGCAACGTGGGTCCAGCCCCACAACTGTGATCCCATGAGCCATTTCCCAGTAAGTCAAATGATTGAGCCGGTATTTGAATAAGATAAACAGCTATGTAGACAACATTGTATCCAGCATTACAATTGGCATGCCCTTCATGGGACATCAGCACATTAGCTGTGTTGGTCCTAAATACCTTCTTTTTTTTTTTACTTGATTTCATCAAGGTAAATTAAATGGTTTCCTAACACTAAGCCAAAAAAAAACACTACATGTATGAGAAAGGACTTCATCAAATTATCATGTAATTCATAATCATGCACACCCCAGTTAAGTGTTGGATAAAAATGATAAATGCAGTACATGGTTTTGAACAGGAACATGCTGATAGGATGCCCTTATCCTTCCACTGTGGGTTCCAGGCCACTTTGTCCTGTGTGTAAGTGTACTATACCCATATATATATATATATATATATATATATATACAGAGCATAACTTTATGGTGAATGGTGAATGGTCTTTATTGTCATTGCTATAGTACAGGTACCAAACAACGAAATTTGGGAGTGGTGTGTGGGGGGGGTCTGATAAAGGTCTGATAAAGATCTGATAAAGGTCTGATAAAGGTCTGATAAAGGTCTGATAAGGGTCTGATAAAGATCTGATAAAGATCTGATAAAGATCTGATAAAGGTCTGATAAAGGTCTGATAAAGGTCTGATAAAGGTCTGATAAAGATCTGATAAGGGTCTGATAAAGATCTGATAAAGGTCTGATAAAGATCTGATAAAGATCTGATAAAGGTCTGATAAAGGTCTGATAAAGATCTGATAAAGGTCTGATAAAGATCTGATAAAGGAGATATGTGAAGTCCTTACATTTTCTAAATCCCATCAGGATAAGCTAGTATGAAGCTATTTTGCCGTTTTTCTGTGTAGGAAGAAAGCAAACTTCTGGTATCTGGTTTTCCTCAATAAGCATTTACGGCCTGTGTGTGTGTGTGTGTGACACGGAGTGGGTAAAATGCTTTTTTTTCACACACGCAAACATCTCGTCTCAAATGATTTTCTTTTAGACTATCCTAGCTGCTCCGTAAGCCCTGCTCATTGTGTTTAAATTCTTTCAATCGCTTTTTTCACTGTAAAGTCAGTGAGGAGCTTCCATAGGTAAGCTAGTTCACATTTCTTCATTCACGTTTGATTTTAATACGATTTATTATTATAATATAATTAGTCAGCTAACTACCTAGCTTGCTAGCTATCCCAAGGTGATTAGCAGCATTCATGTTTCCTCTCACAGCCTTATAGTAAGGGCATTTTACCAGATATTTGACCAATCTGCGAAGTAAATCGTTACCAAGAAATTTCTTCACCAATGTGTTTCGAAAGGTGTGTAATAACATGTCCTAAAAGGTTGAAATTCAACTCCTGTGGGAAACCTCATAAAAAACTGCTCAAAGTTGGGGTACCGATAACCGATTTTCGAAAATGCTTAAATTGGACTTGAGTAACTTTTGAGGGGTCAAACTAGGCATTTTTCATGAAATGTAAGTACTGGAAGTATTACTAGGCCTGGTACTTAATGGGACTTAGTCTGTGGACACTAGAGTCTAAGCTCCAGGGCAGGGAGGCTGGTAGGTAGAGTGGCTGAGTAAGAGGCTCTGAGACTGGGCCTAGTGTTGTAGGACATGTGTTGTAGTACTGGTCCTGCCAGTACTACTAGTAACTAAAAAAGTTTTTAGGATACCAGGGATGCATTCTTCTGGAAGTCGCGGATGGCTGTCCTTATCAGTGGGGGGGTGCTTAAGTGTGGGGGCCCGGGACCGCCTGGTGCACGTGGTAGGGTGTGGAGGAACCAGGGGGTGTTATGGAGGAAAGGAGTCTGATGATGAGGCACTTAGACCGGGCACTATAGGGTAGGTCATAGGCCCTGGAGGTCAGAGCTCCAGAGGAGGGTTGAATGGTAGACAGCTAGGCCCAGTGAGGTCACTCCTAATCGGACTGGCAGTGTATCACATAGGCTCTGGAGGTCAGAGCTGCAGAGGAGGGTTACATGGTAGACAGCTAGGCCCAGTGAGGTCACTCCTAATCGGACTGGCAGTGTATCACATAGGCTCTGGAGGTCAGAGCTCCAGAAGAGGGGTGACTGGTACACAGCTAGGCCCAGTGATGGCTCTCCTAATCGGACTGGCAGTGTATCACATAGGTCCTGGAGGTCAGAGCTCCAGAAGAGGGGTGACTGGTAGACAGCTAGGCCCAGTGAGGGCTCTCCTAATCGGACTGGCAGTGTATCACATAGAGCCTGGATGTCAGAGCTCCAGAAGAGGGGTGACTGGTAGACATCTAGGCCCAGTGAGGTCACTCCTAATCGGACTGGCAGTGTATCACATATAGCCTGGAGGTCAGAGCTCCAGAAGAGGGGTGACTGGTAGACAGCTAGGCCCAGTGAGGGCTCTCCTAATCGGACTGGCAGTGTATCACATAGAGCCTGGAGGTCAGCGCTCCAGAAGAGAGGTGACTGGTAGACAGCTAGGCCCAGTGAGGGCTCTCCTAATCGGACTGGCAGTGTATCACATAGAGCCTGGATGTCAGAGCTCCAGAAGAGGGGTGACTGGTAGACATCTAGGCCCAGTGAGGTCACTCCTAATCGGACTGGCAGTGTATCACATAGCCTGGAGGTCAGAGCTCCAGAAGAGGGGTGACTGGTAGACAGCAAGGCCCAGTGAGGGCTCTCCTAATCGGACTGGCAGTGTATCACATAGTACCTGGAGGTCAGAGCTCCAGGAGAGGGGTGACTGGTAGACAGCTAGGCCCAGTGAGGTTACTCCTAATCGGACTGATAGTGTATGACATAGGCCCTGGAGGTCAGAGCACCAGAAGAGGGGTGACTGGTAGACAGCTAGGCCCAGTGAGGGCTCTCCTACTCGGCCTGGTAGTGCAGGACCTGAGGCCCTGGAGCTCATGTGACCTCCAGCATAGGGCCACAGGCCTAGTCACAGCACCCCTGGAAGGTGTGTTGTCTCTGGGCTGTGTGTCTAGCTGAACACCTCTGGTAGACCTTGGTACATCTCATGTTGGTACATCTCTTCCACAATGGGAGGTGAGAGTGAAGCT
This sequence comes from Nansenia antarctica, assembly GCF_963989245.1. Taxonomy (NCBI): domain Eukaryota; kingdom Metazoa; phylum Chordata; class Actinopteri; order Argentiniformes; family Microstomatidae; genus Nansenia; species Nansenia antarctica. Next base: position 60,073,071 of record NC_137675.1, on the reverse strand, counting down.
ATTCAGCTTCACTTTCATCTCCCTTTTTTTAGGCCTCCATAACAGGTAAGTTACTGCCCAGCAGAGTGTCTCTCTAAAAAAAAGGGTGTGGCAGTTTCTCTACCAGGAAGTGGTCTTGGTGACAAATAAATGCTTGCAATCAACTCAGAATCATGAAAAATGCCTAGTTTGACCCCTCAAAAGTTACTCAAGTCCAATTTAAGCATTTTCGAATTTTCAAAAATCGGTTATCGGTACCCCAACTTTGAGCAGTTTTTTATGAGGTTTCCCACAGAAGTTGAATTTCAACCTTTTAGTACATGTTATTACACACCTTTAGAAACACATTGGTGAAGAACATTTTTGGTAACGATTTACTTCGCAGATTTTCATATGTTTCCCTTACTATTAGTGTGAGCAGCCCCGTCACATGACCTCATAGCTGTGTGTTGATCACATACGCAAACACAATCACATGTGTGCTGTTTGTCTTTGCAGACAAATCCTGTCTTGGAGGGGATGCGGGCGTCTCTGGTACGCCAGTGACACAGACACACAGAGAATCTTGTCACTTAACAGTAATGCTTAAGTAGGTATGCAGTATGTAGTAGGTATGTAGTATGTAGTAGGTATGCAGTATGTAGTAGGTATGCAGTATGTAGTAGGTATGCAGTATGTAGTATGTATGTAGTATGTAGTAGGTATGCAGTATGTAGTAGGTATGTAGTATGTAGTAGGTATGCAGTATGTAGTAGGTATGCAGAGTGTAGTAGGTATGCAGTATGTAGTATGTAGTATGTAGTAGGTATGTAGTATGTAGTAGGTATGCAGTATGTAGTATGTAGTAGGTATGCAGTATGTAGTAGGTATGCAGTATGTAGTATGTAGTAGGTATGCAGTATGTAGTATGTAGTAGGTATGCAGTATGTAGTAGGTATGTAGTATGTATGTAGTATGTAGTAGGTATGCAGTATGTAGTAGGTATGCAGTATGTAGTAGGTATGTAGTATGTAGTAGGTATGCAGTATGTAGTAGGTATGTAGTAGGTAACCAGGGACCCAATTATCAATATAATGTACCATACAGAGTAGGGAGCTCTAGTGCTTGATTGGAAGTGCCGTTTGTAAAAAGACATCTTCTCACACGTACAGGCACACAACAAGTACAACATGTTGCATTTTTATGCCATTAGGCAACTTGCTTCCTAGCATAGCAGGTCCCTGCTAATATATAGCAGTCGCGTGCAGGGCCTCTAGGGAATGGCCTAGGAGGGTGAAAGTTGACATGGTACAATGTCCCATGAAGGGGAAGGAGTGTGTAAAGTTTGGTGAGTGTGACTCTTTCGCAGCCCCTTCCCTGGGCCCAAACGTACCATTTTCTTCACAGACACACACAGTGGCCATATAAAGTCATGGAGGTATTTCAAAGTCCAAATGGACCTGCTATGCTAGGAAGCAAGTTGCCTAATGGCATGAAAATGCAACATGTTGTACTCGTTGTGTGCCTGTACGTGTGAGAAGATGTCTCATTCCAAACGGCACTTCACATCAAGCACTAGAACCTCCCTACAGTTGTCCGCCGTGTCGCGTGAATACGTTAGTTTACACCTGCGTTCGTCCTGCTCAGGACTTGTTTAATTATTGTCATTTTGCAGAGTCATTTCATTAAAGCAAATGAACAAATGGAATATTGTTCTTATTTATAATTAAAAAACGTGATGCAGTCAAGCAGACAAATCCAGCAAAGAGGAAGACGCATGTATTCGCGGACGACTCACGGACATCGGCAAATAACGCCACCCCGGAATCTGTAAGCAAATGGAATATTGTTCTTATTTAGAATCTATGTCATGGTATTTGATGTACTGTACATGACCACAGATTGCGTAGTTGTAGGCATCTAGTGATTTATATGCTCTCAATTTCTCACGGGCCTACACGCTAGGCAATGCAAACGTTTCATACTTTTCCCAGGCAGGTAATGGATTGGAACAATATCTCGTTAACTCCGACCACTCCCCCAGATTTGTTTGTTTAAAGAATAAATATGGGAGTTTAATATTACATCCGAATCCTGACGTCTGCCGTGTGAGACCAGGTTGCATTTAGACTATATAGTGACTATATCTAGCTATATCTAGTCTAGCTATTGCTGGCTAACGTTACACGTATGTTATTTTAGCTCTCACCTTGTAACAATTAGCTGTAGGCAATAATAATAATAATTAATTATATTTATATAACGCTTTATTAATGCAAGTGTCATCGGGCTAACGTTACTCATTCTCGCAGTTCCAAATGAATGAACGTTGAAGCGCTTGTATCTCAAAATGTGGCGTAACTAATTAATGTGGCGTGCAGCCCGACAGGCGCACATAACAGGCGTACCCCTGCGCTTTCAGAGCTCGTTTTCTCGTCGGAATTCGACGTTTGGAGACGAACGACAGACGTCGAATCCTGGCGGCTGCCGTGTGAGACCAGGTTGGCTATGGAGGTATATTGAAAAATATGATGATAAATAGGCTACATGTGGGATGGAGGTAAGGTGTGGGATGGCAGATATATGTATGATATATTATGGCAGTTTCTCGCGCCTGTCCCGCTCTGTTGTTCAAAGACTATAATATAAAACTTTAACTTGTACACATAGCCAATCCTAACATCACCACTAGACAACCATAGGATACCTCTTACATTTAGACAAGGGTACACACAGTCAATCCTAACATCACCACTAGACAACCATATGATACCCCTTACATTTAGACAAGGGTACACACAGTCAGTCCTAACATCACCACTAGACAACCATAGGAGACCCCTTACATTTAGACAAGGGGACACAGTCAATCAACCACCTGCTTCAGTGCAACAAGAATTGGGTTAACTAGTTCCTATGATTAAGTAAGTGACTACAGGTGATCAGAATCAGATACCTGGTTGAAAGTAAAATACTTTGAACATCCCTGCATATATATATATACATGAAAACACAAAAGGGCATATCAATTCAGCACATTTATTTATACATTACTTGACACCATGATGTCAATGGGAAAAGAGCGGCGCAATGCTACCAGCGATCATTTCAAAACGGAGATAACCGAGGCTGCGTTCGTAAATACGCTCTGGAAATCTGATCAACACTCATGGAATGCCTCTTGTCCAATCAAATTACGTGGTCCCTTTATGACTTTGCACCTAGTGTGCGTTCCGGTGCTCTCAGAGCAAAAGTACGAACGCAGCCCAAGAAACGAGAGGAAACAAGTAAACTCCGACATGGATATAACGATTGTGCGCATGCGACAACGTCCAACAATTAAGTGTTAAATTATATTATATTATAGGTTAAAAATACGGGAGATTTATGGGAAAATACTTAAACGGGAGCACAGCGGGAAATAAAGGTAAAATACGGGAGAATCCCGGGAAAAACGGGAGGGTTGACAGGTATGGTCTACATTATTTACAAAAATCACTTTCATAGCATCTTCAACCACACACTTTTATGGCGTTTATTAAATATAACAATTTATGACGTGATTAAATGTTAAAAAATAATAATGAAAAAAATTTAAAAAGTCATGACGGTTTGGGGAAAGAAACGTTGCTATTTTTTAGAAACCCCTGTTTTCGGTTTAACCGTAAACCATCCAACCCTAATGTAGCCCACACAAGCTTCACTCTTTGCAAGACATGGGCCCTTATAAACTGTTCAACATAGTTTTTTTTATGTTCATATAAGGAATCTCATTTGTCCCAGTTACAGTAGGAGCATACAGTGATGTGTTTTATGATTTAGGGGCCCCATTCAGACAGATCAGGGGTGGATAACAAGTTATAATGGGGTCTTCATGAACCACTTAAAAAGAAATGCCATATAAACAGCTAATTTCTGTGGGTGAAGAGTTTCTAATGCTATCATAAGGTCTAGTTTTGGTGGGGCCCAATACTATATTCTTTCATAGGGCCCAAAATTCTACCGGCGTCCCTGCGACAAGAAATGCAGAGGGCCACTTGAGCTCTTGGGCCCCTGGGCCTGAGCCCGGTAGGCCCGTTCAGTAATATGTCTTTGCATACAGTATAATGAAACGTATGCAATCATTGCAATGTGAGTCGCCTTGGATAAAAGCCTCAGCTAAATTGCATATATTACATTACTATGTAAAATAATTAACACTGTAATTGTATCTTTTTTTTTATGTGGTGCTTTGATTGAGGGAATCATTCTACATTATGCATGATGAATAATCTGGTGAAGTTGATATCTCTGAACATAATACACTTTTTCTTGCAACCCTCCTACAGAAAAACAAAATGCCCATGAATATCTGGATCGGTCAGCCACAGGTACGTAAAAAAAAAAAAATCCTACTTGTCACTAAAAACAAGACCAATAATCTCCCAATAAAACACAACAATTATTCACAAATGTGACAGCAGCTGGTGAAATTGGGAACAAGTCGGCAACCGACCAAAAATCTGAACATTTGATTTGATTTGATTTATTAGGATCCCCATTAGCTATGCAAAGCAGCTACTCTTCCTGGGGTCCACACAGAACATATACAAGAAACATTTTGATTGGGTGACGACTTGTTCCCGCTTTCACCTGCTGCTGTCACAAATGAGAAGCCCTCTTGTGTTTTGGCACAATGTCCTCTCTGTGTTTCCACGAAAGTTAAGCGAATTTCGAAATGCGAATCACCTCGAAATGCGAATCAGAACGGTTTATGGAAACGCAGCTTGTGAGGTGGTAAAATGGGAATTTGACATCAGATAATTGTGGGAATTGCTGCCTCTTCTCTAGAGATGGATCTGTGTTCTATGTCACTCTTCCTGTCATCCAAGGGGGAGAAGAAGAGTATCGACACATAGCTGTCCTGCCTGCTCAGGTTACAGTGATATGTCAAATAAATAATTCATATATAATTTCATCAATATCTGGCGTTATTTAATTTCCCTGTTGTCAATCCGTCTGTCTGCCCTTCACAACTACAATTACCCCCCTCCAATCCATCTCGTGTTCCTGTCTCTCCCTGTCCATCTCTCTCTCTCCCCTCGTTCTCTCTGTCTTTTAGCTTTGTTTCATCTCTGTCTTGTGCACCACGCGCGCTCTGTTTCTGTGCACAAATATTATGTGCAATATGACAACCCACGTGTACATAAGGTTCAGATATAGGAAAAGTTAGGATATGTATAGCATAGCATAGAGTACAGCACAGTGTTTTATTGTATAGTATAGTAGTATAGTATAGTAGATAGTGTACATAGCCTTTATTTATGTCAACCAGCTCTTTTCTCTTTTTTTGTTTTATCCTTGGCTCTCTTGTTTTTAGTCTTTTTTCCTAGCACCAGGGGAGCCCCCCCTCCTAAATTTCGTTGTATGGTACCTGTACTGTATTAATGACAATAAAGACCATTCATTCATTCATTCTCTTTCTCTCTGTAGCCGCTGACCTCTCCCATGTCGCCGGGCTTCCTGATATCGGGACACTGGGACGTGACGTCGCTCTGCGGCCTGGATGAAGACGCAGAGAAGATGTAGGAGGACAGGTCACTTCGCCAACATCATGGGAAACATCATACTCATCATACTTTATTCTGATGCACAATCTGCCATCTGCAATCTGTGATCCTATAATCACCAGGGAACTAGTTGTTCAAAAACTTTGGATCAGAACGATCCCGATTCTTTTCTCTGATCTAGGATCAGATCTATCTGGCTGATTTTGAGATAATAGCGGAAATCAGCCAGCTCGATCTGATCCCAGATCAGAGAAAAGAATCAGGATCGTTATGATCCAGATTAAAAGTTTTGAACAACTGGGGCCCTGCATCAATATCTGGCATACTGTATCTCTACATATCTAACCCCATCATAACCCCAACCCACAGCCTGACATTTTCCCTATGTTTCCCTGTCTTGGTAGATTCTTTGTCAGCACAGAGGAATCCACATACAGCAGACATCTGTACAGGTAGACCTGCATTCATAATACCCTGGAATAATGTTTGTGGTTCAAATACATGTTTAGATAGCGACATCTGAATGTTTTTGTCTCACTAACCCCCTCTCTCAGTGTGAACCTCTGGGGTGTCTCCCAGAGACACTGTCTGACCTGTTCCATTACGGAGACCTGTAGCTTCTACAAGCCCCAGTTCAACCCCGGCCTTAGTCGCTTCATTCTTCACTGCTTGGGTAAATATATGTATATCTCGTTATCTTTCTTGATGTCACACACACGCACACGCACGCAGACACACGCACGCACACACACACACGCGCGCGCACACACACACACACACACACACAGAGAGAGAGAAGACACACACACACACACACACACACACACACACACTGTTCACAGCACAAGAGAACATTTCAGTAAGCACTTTTTTCTCTTAGGATTTTCATGTTCCACTTTACACAGCGTGTCCACTAGATGGAAATGTTGAGCTATATATTCGTCTGACCAAAATGGACTCAGAGGCGGTGTCATGTTTTTTGTGTGTACCGGTACATTGCATACAGCTTGAGCAGCAAATGACATTGAATGCTGCTGGGACATCCACTCTCTATAAAAAGTGCATTACTTAACAATATATTTGTCTGATTTTTTTCATGAAGAGGTTGATATAGAAAACAATCAAGTAGTTGTATTCCGTACAATGGTTCCAGCTGTTACTCCTGAACACTGGAATGTCTCTTTGTACATCCAGCTGTGTAAATGTCAGTATCCCACGGTTGTTCTCCTAGGGTACACAGTGCTGGAGGACAACAAGCCTCTGTCTCTGGCCCTGGAGGGCAAACGGCTCCCATTCACACACTACAGACACGTCACAGCTGACCACCACGGTAGGCCTACTGTAGAAGAAGACGAACAGAAGAATGTTTTATTTGCCATGCAATCAACTTGTCAGTCAATTGTTGGAATTTGGTATTTTTGGGTTCTAGGCACAGGGTCAGCCGTAGTCGAAAAAGCAAAAAAATCACCCAGTCATCTTTGTCTTACAGGGATGAAGCTCCTGGTACTCAGGCAGTCACAGACAGGTTCTCTCTGGACTGGCCCCAGGTTCTGGCTAACATCCATGGAGTGGCTGTGGCATGGGTGGAGAGTAGGAGTGGGAGGGCACGAGGCCCGAAGTCCCTGAACCTTGACCCCAGGAAACTGACCTCCCAGAAAGTGAAAGACCAGCTGAGCGCGGCAGAGTGAGTTACAGTGTTAACGATGATGCTTTTACTGCCTGGCTGCAGACCAGTTGTGGAAAGGGTTGACACATCTGAACATTACTGCAAGCTTAACAGAAACGGAACATTTGAGCAGCTCAAATCCTGTTTCACTGTGGTGCTTTTTCGCAGCAGAAAACCCATTTTCACCATTCAATCCATCCGTAAAGAGTGTAAAAAGCACAACGAAAGATGAATGCGTTCTTTGTTGTAGGTGGTTGATGGAGCTGCCCTATATTGACCGCAGGAGGATTGCGCTATATGGAAAGGTACTGTGCGGCTATATGGAAAGGTACTGTGCGGCTATATGGAAAGGTACTGTGCGGCTATATGGAAAGGTACTGTGTGGCGTTTTTAACGTCAGTTGCTACAGTGTGTTGGTATACCGGTCGTCACTCGTCACTCAAAGGCAGGGGACAAGGAGGGAGTGCATCAAAACATCTAACCTTTTGTGTGTCCCTCTGTAGCCTATGCCCCCCACCCCCCCCTTCCCCTCCCCTCCCAACACCCCCACCACCAATCAGAGAGAGCATTGAGAAAGAGGATCAGAGGTACACATTTTGTTTGACAAAAATTGAGGATTGTGGTTGTCAGTGCAGTACACATGCTATCCTGCTGACTTAACTAAGCTCACACTCTTACTGTAGGGGGTTAAAATGCTATATCATCCCGTGAATTATATTCATGTGCATGATTCATCTTTTTTTCAACAGGCGTTTGGTGGACTTCTCGCACTAAAGATGTTGGCAGCAACCGACAACGTATTCAAGTGTGCTGCAGTGATGGCTCCCATTACAGACTTTAAAATCTACAGTGGGTTGCCTAAATCATTGTTGCTCTTTTTTTTTTTTCATATATTTTTATTCAATCGTTTTTTTATACAACAGTGCATAACAACACGTGTCATTTTTGCTTAAAACAACTATATTAACGGTGCGTCTCCTCGTCCTATCGCAAGTGTACGGGGAGGCCGTAGACCACAGGCGCAGCTCCTATGATGTATTTGAGTTGGGTGGCCTGGCGGGAGGAGTCCATGTGGTCCAGGAGAGCGGCCCCAGGGCCTGCAGACATCCAGGACTGCAGCAGGGCAATGGTGAAGCGGTCCATGTCCACGTCCGTAACGTCCCACAGGTTCCCCAGAACCAACGGGCTACAGGGCAGAGCAGACGGGACACGCTAAAACATCCGGTTCACAGACACGCACACAGCAACTGATCACGCACTCAGTTTTTTTATTTCAGTACCTTGTATGGGCAGATTGGGCACTAAAGTAGAATTATCAGGGTTCCCACACATTATGAAACAGCACCTTTCAAGGACATTCAAGACTCAATTCCCTCAAATTCAAGGACCCAACACGGCATAGTTTGAGACAGAACTAGAGAGGGGAATTCAAGCACTTTCAATGACCCCATGTCTATTTTCAAAAACTTTGAAGACCTTGATTTCTTTTTCTCAAATTCACACACTTTCAAGGATTTCAAGGACCAGTGGGAACCCTGCATGATGTGTGTATAGAATACTGTAAAAGGATTCCCCTTTAGATTCAATTTAATTGGCAGAGTACAGAGACAAGGAAACGCTGTGTATTCGTGCATGCGTCCCTGGGTTTAGCCTGTCTGTCGAGTCTTACCAGCCTGCCATTAGGTAGTTGAGGATGATGCCAGACCCCTCCAGCTCCCCACGCACAGCCAGAGCAGCACTGCTGCAGCCAAACAGCATACAGGCGGCCCTCATCTCCTCCTGCAGGATCTTCTGTCTGTCGAGGAAGCGTGCCCCTGCTCCGTGGCCCACGTAACTACGGCAACAGAGAGCGGCACGTGAGCAACACAGGAAAGACTGGGCAACCTCTGGGCCCGGTTGTTCAAAACTTTTAATCTGGGTCAGAATGACCCCGATTCTTTTCTCTGATGCAGGATCAGATCTATCTGGCTGATTTTGAGTCGTATAGGGGAAATCAGCCAGCTCGAAAGAGTCGGGGTCATTCTGATCCAGATTAAAAGTTTTGAACACCTGGGCCCCAGTATTTAAAAAATGTCAAACGAGCTCAGAATGATAGTTCAGATGTTTCTTTTGCGATACAGGATCAGATCGAGCTGGCTGATTTCCCCAATACAACTCAAAACCTGCCAGATACTAGATCTGATCCGGGATTGCAAAAGAAAGAGAGATTAAACATTTTGAAATACCACACAGAGGAGCTGCAGCAGACATTTCCAAACAGAAGTAAGTTCCAGTCAACTCAATTGTGACATTTCCCTACTCACATGTAGAGATCTTTAGTAGTGACAGCTTCCTGCAGATGGTCAGTGTCGGGAGCAGCCCCACTCACACCTTGCCAAGCATACCCACTTGAGAAGGAAAAGGGAGTGAAGGAAGGAAGTTTTTTTTTTTTTTTTTTTTGATTAAAAAAAAAAAGTAATAATTTGCTGCATGCATCTGACTGTTAGTTAACTGTTACTGATTTGTTAGTTTGCTTGTAAGCATCGCCCTCTAGATGGACGGGTTAAGCCCGACTCTCTCCCGACCAACTTGCTCATCCATGCCTGCCCGCACCCAGCTAACTGACCAGGCTAACTGACCAAGCTAACTGACCAGGCTAACTGACCGCGCCCCAATGTGCCGATTCAAACAGTGCTTCATCTCACAGTTCTCAGGGCACAGTGGCCCAGTAGGGAGGACAGAGAGGGCATGCGGGTCACGGCACGGGAACTGAGGCAGGAGATGGTCTCCCACGGAAGCTTCTGGAGGTACTGCGGAGGAGAAAACATGATAGATATTACATCACAGCGCTTGCAATACGTGAACAACTAAAAAAAGCATAGTAGTACGTCACACAAACTACCACACTGTGCTTTGTTGTCCGCAGGGTATGTTGACATCGTGGTGCACATTTGAGTGACAGAGTTGCGGAGAGATGGGAAAAGTGTGTGTGTGTGTGGGTGTGTGCGATCCCTCATAAACACATGCATGTTTATGAGGGATAACTGAGATTATGTGACCCCCCCTCCCACCACTAACCTTGTCCAGGATGAGCACCACATGTCCCTGTGGCTCCGCCCTCTCTCGCAGCGCCGACACGGCCGCCCGCAGCAGCACCACACACTCCTCCGCCTGCTCCGGACACAGTCCCTGGGCGAACCATCGCACGTCTCCCAGGGAGAGGAGAGGAGAGGCCGACAGCAAAGCCTGGAACACACAGGGTTAACGAGAACCGCCTGTTAGTCAACAGAGAGACCGTGTACTCGGATCAATGGACCTATCGCTAAGCCACGCCCCCTTTGAAAACTCGGAAAAACAAACAACGCTTCACTGACAGTGACTGACTGACCGTGACTGAATGACATTCAATGACTTACAATGGCGGGAGTTGGCAAATTTCAGATTTCTGCCACAGCAAGTAATAGACATGTTTTTTTAAAAGATGACAAGAATATTTAGTCTAGAAGCTTTTCACCATCAGATATTAGCAAGTTGTTTGTCCGAGTTTTCTGCCTGTAGTGACTTTTGCTGTGATATGATTGGACAATTTCTATTTTGGGTCGTGGCTTATATCGCGTGGCGATATGTCCATTAAGACTCCCTTCCTTTCACATCCTTTTCTGAGAGGGAGGGGCACACACCTTGAGCATCTCTTCAGAGGTCTGCACTCCCCAGGCAGTGAAGGTCTTGTGGAGGTGCTTGGCCTGGGTGATGAGCTTGGGGTCAGAGGTCAGGGGCCAAAGAAGCCCCCGCCAGCAGCCCAGCAATGCCTCCATCTTCTCACACAATTTCTAAGACAGGAAAACAAGGGGTGGGGGGACGACGACGACAAGAGAGGGAGACAAGATTTAGGGGCAAATCAAAAACACCCACATGAGGAACAACCGTTAGACATGCATCCACTTGCTTGTTAAGCATCGCCCTCTAGATGTACGGGTTAAGCCCGACTCTCTCCCGACCAACTTGCTCATCCATGCCTGCCCGCACCCAGCAGAGTGACCGCCCGCCCCTGCCCTTACCTCAACGCGACTGTCCAGTGCCCAGCGTCCTCCCCACCACTGGGTCTTCTCCGACTCAGAGCTCACCACCTTCACCTGCTTCTGGATACTGTCAAACTCCTGAAGCAGCCAGCTTAAAGTGTGCTACACAGAGACACAGACAGACAGACAGACAGTCAGTATATGTACAGTATATGTGTGTGCGCGCACGCATAGGTATCAAGCAACAATCAACGGTGTAATACACATGTAATAGACATGTGTCTGTGTGTGTGAGTCAGTGAGTGAGTGAGTGAGTGTGTGTGTGTGTGTGTGTGTGTGTGTGTGTGTGAGTTCCTCACCTGCCGCTGGGCGGTGTGGATGCAGACGGTGACAGGAGAGGAGCCCCTCTCCAGACGGGACAGCAGGAGGGTGTCCCCAATCTCCCCTGGCTGCACCCTGGCCACCGAGAGCAGACACACCGTCACCCCTACAGAGAGAGAAGTCAGGTCACCATGCTGTAAACCACCAAAACACAACTCGCATTCACTGACAGTTTGCTCCTGGGTGTTAATAAGCTTTATTCAGGGTTCCTACAAGTTCCAACAAGTCAAATGTAAGATCTTTTTAGACCTTTTTATAGACCTCTTAGAATATAATTTTAGACCTATTCGCGACACCATATAGCTTCATTATGTTCTGCGTAAATAGATGTGGTCGGACTGATTTCCTTGCAGGATCTCATTTTTAAGACCTAGCACATACTTTTTAGGCAGAATAACTGACATTTTAGGCAGAATAACTGACATAAGGTGCATAGCCTGAAGAGATGGGTCTTGATGTAAAACCCTTGAGCTGTTCTCAGGGTTCCCACACCCTCTGAAACATCAAATTCAAGCACCTTTCAAGGACTTTCAAGACTCAGTTCCTTCAAATTCAAGGGCCCACCACGGTATAGTTTGATCTAGATGAGAATGTATATAATAGGAATGACCATGAACGGTTTTCAAATCTAGCGGCGTTATGTCGGTTTAAAATCTAGCTAACTAATTAACCGTAGTAACTAGTATGGTTGTTTTATTCCCTTCTACATGTTACCTATATTTTTATTTTAGAGAGAGACAGAGAGAGAGAGAGAGAGAGAGAGAGAGAGAGAGAGAGAGAGAGAGAGAGAGAGAGAGAGAGAGAGAGAGGGGAATTCAAGCACTTCCAATGACCCATGTCGATTTTCAAAAACTTTTACGGCCTTGATTTTTTTTCTCAAATTCACAAACATTCAAGGATTTCAAGGACCCGTGGGAACCCTATGTACTGTACCTTTAGGGAGGTTGTTTATTTGTTGGATGAACTGTTGGCAGTGGTGCTGTGGGAAGGCGGAGGGGTCTGCGGTAGGAAAGGCGAAGATGTTCTCCAGCTGAGCTAGTCTCTGCTCCAGAGGGACCGTCCCGGTCCGGGCAGGGGGGTCGTCCAGACTCAGAGAACCCAGTTTGTCTTTCAGCTTGCTGGCGTTCTTCTTCAGCTTCCTACAGAAGGAACACAGCAACAAGGTCACTGGATCTTCTCTGACGGAACGACTTAAAAACAATACTACAATAAACACAAAAACAAAAGGAGGAAGAAATAGGATCAAAGAGAGATGCTCATCTCCTGATCTACCCCCTAGCCCCTTGTGTAGATCTGATAGGCTAGGTTGAATCGATTGTTTTGGAAGGCAACTTCCATGGCACTATTGATCATTGCCAATCCCAGGGGGGGGAAGGGGCTGATTTGGACTTAGGAAAGAGAATATGGGTGACTGACCTGAGGCGATTTGAGAGATGTCGGATCATGTCATGCTGGGTAGTGACACCCACGGACTGGGCATGGAGCATCGCCGTGGTGACCGGGTCCTGTTGCCCCAGCAAGAGGGCCAGCAGGGTACAGAGGCTGGGGTAGAGGCTGGGCGGGGGGAAATGCTGAAGGGCCAACCAGGCAGAACGCAGCAAAGACTGCACCACCTCCAGAGAAAGACCATCTATGTGGAAGGAAAGGAAAGAGAAAGAGGGAGGGGGGGGGCTGTTACTCGCCTGTCTTGTCTATACAGATCACTCAGATTCAAACAAAATCTCTTATGTCTCAAATCTCTCAACAGAGCTCTCAGATGCACACCATGGAAGACTAAGTAAGTAAGTAACGTTTATTTATATAGCACAATTTTACAATGACAAACAGCCGCCCAAAGTGCTGGTAAAAGAAAAAAACAAGATAAAATACAGATATAAAACAGATAAAATAGATAAAATCTAAAAACATGGTGCGATACAAATACAAGTGCAGAAATAAAAGTGCAAAAAGTGCAGTGTCGGGAGGCAGGCTCACCTCAGGTCAAAGGCCAGGGAGAAAATATCTGTTTTAGCTAGTTTTTTAAAAGCCTCGACTAGTGACAGAGCAGGGCCTCAGACTCGTGACGCTCACCTGGCACGGCGTTGGAGTGAAGGGGGCCTCCGCTCCTGAGCTCAGACAAACAGTCTCTCTCTCCGGCAGCCTGCTGTCTCCTGGGTCTGCCTCCTCTCCTGGCTGGGGCCGGCACCACCTCCACCACCTCCACCTCAGAAGAGGTGGAGTGGGGGACCGCTGTGCTAACCTTGCGCCTGCCCTGCCTCTTGGGAAGGGACTTCTTCTCCGCAGGCGGCTCCGGTGCCGCTGGCTGCTTGCGGACGCGGGTCGTTCTGGTGGAGGCGGTCGGCTTTTTTGAGGCCGCCGGTTTCTTCTCTTTGAGCCCCTTCTCTTGGGGGTCGGCCTCTGCGTCACTCTCGTCACTGAATTGCACCTAGGCCAGGAGACAAAAGGTCAGAACCGTGCTGCAATACCCGTGGCAGTTTGCTAGTGATTCTAACACTCCACCATACCAATTAATTTCAAGATGCACAAAACAGACCGACATATACAAATATGATAGTAGTACAAGTCTTTATGATCAGGCCTCTCTAAAGATCATATAAGACGATGGATTATGAAAGCCCTAAAATAATTTGACCTCCTGGGCCCAGTTGTTAAAAAACGTTTAATCTGGATCAGAATGATGCAGATTCTTTTTTGTGATCCAGGATCAGATCAAGCTGGCTGAAATGACTCAAAATGGCTGGGGCGGCTGTGGCTCAGGAGGTAGAGCCGGCGTCTAATAGGTAGAGCCGGCGTCTAATGATCGCAAGGTTGGCAGATCGGCAGTTCGAGCCCCAGCTGGCCACATGTCGAAGTGTCCTTGGGCAAGACACTGAACCCCAAATTGCTCCAAATGAGCGGGACGGCGCCTTGCATGGTAGCATGCCGCCATTGGTGTGTGAATGGGTGAATGAGAGGTCATTGTAAAGTGCTTTGGAATAAGGCGCTATATAAGTCAGTCCATTTACCATTTATCCTGGATAGCAAAAAAAAATAAGCGGGATCATTCTGATCCAGATTGTACGTTTTGAACGACTGGGCCCTGGCGTACCTTGAAGCGAGACTTGTTTGTCTTCTTGGGGGCTGCAGGGACAGGCTGGGGTTTCTCCTGAGATGGTGACGCCTCTTCATAAACCTGGAACGCCAGCTTGGGCGCCGCCTTCGCTCCTCCTCTCGGTGCTCTGGCCCGCTGGACAGGGGTGCAGGCCACCGTGGGCACCTCCGTGCTGAAGTAAAACGAGCTGAGCTCCCTCCCTCCAGATCTGGCCTGGGAGGGTTTCACCATCACCGGTGTCATGGGCGGGGCCAGACACTTGCCACTTGCTTTGATGGAGGACAAGGAGAACGTCACTTTGTTCTTGGGGACTCTGGGCGTCTTGGCGTCTTTCGGCGGCGACAGCCGCCGGGTCTTCCTTCCTCGTCTTCCTGGCCGAGGCTGGGAGAGGCAGCGGTTTGGCCTTGATGTGGTGCGTCTCCACGTCCCCTTTGGGTGCGTTCCAAGTCCAGGCGGCAGAGAAGAGCTCCTCCGGGGAGCAGTCCCTCTGGGCCGCCAGGGCCAGACATGCGGCCAGGGCTTTGGCCGCCAGCAGGCCCGCCCTCAGGGGCCCCAGGTCCGGAGAGGGCTTGGCGGTCACGAACGCCAGGCCGGCCTCCAGGATCTTCCACGGCCCGTGGCCCTTGTCCAGCTGTAGCTCCAGCCCGGCCAGCGCCATGCGCAGGTAAACACTGCCCACCACGTCCTGCAGCAAGGCTGGTTTGGGGAAGCGGTTCGCAGGGCCGGAAACAACACCGGGGAAGAGCCCGGACAGTCTGACGGCCAGTTTGGCGGTGACGCTCTTGCAGCGGGGCAAGGTGGCCAGGTGGAGCTTGCGGCTGGCGCCGGCTTCCGCCGGGCCCAGCTGGAGGGCCAGGTCGGCCTGTGCGGTCGCCCAGCGTACGGTGACCCGGCCCAGGCTGGGCTCGGAGCAGCAGGGGCACTGGCAGTCGGTCCTGTGGTCCAGGGAGGAGGGCCAGCACTGGGGCCGAGCTTTGAGCGGCGGGGAGCTGGCCGGGTCCTTCCTCTCCACGGGCTCCTTAGGGAGCCACCTGGTGGTCAGGAAGCTCTTGGAGTCCTCCACAGGGCTGGGGATGGGGGCATCGGGCTTCCGCCACGGACGGCCTTTCCTCGGTTTGATCTTCACCTCGACCTTCTTCTCCTGATTAGAAAAATCTAAGAGGTTAAAGAGAGCAAAAACGTTGTTAGCATCGTTGGCCACAGGACTCGAAGAGTTTCCAACAGTAAGAGGCACTACTAGGGTGAAGTTGACTAACCCATGCAGAGTTCCAGAAGGTTAAAGACTCTGTCCAGGTCCAGTGCACTCTCCACCCTCTTGCCCTTCATCAGCTCCAACTCGGCCTTCAGCACCAGCAGCTCCGCACATCTACACAAGGACAAAGACACTCAGAGTTTCAGAAGCCAAAAGCATGTTTTTTCCAATTCTTGTTCCAAGATTGAAAATGCAGAAAATTGTTGCTCAAAAATGTAAATAAATGTTCAGCATACTAAAAGAAAAAGAAAGATGTTTATACAACTAGTATTGCTGAGAGACACAGACACACACCCACACACACACACACACACACACACACACACACACACACACACACACACACACACACACACACACACACACACACACACACGTACTGGCTAAGAGCCTGCAGCTTGGTGGCCAGTTTGAGGGCATCCAGACACTGGTGCCTGGCCTCATCTACGGCCCCGGTGCTGCTCCTCACAGCCACCATCTTCAGCGAGCAGCTCAGCAGCTCTGACATCACCAGGCACTTCATCAGCAGGTTCTCACCTGCAGGGGGGGGGGGTCAGAGGTCAACAGGACAGACTGACACACAACACCAGGTTATCACCTGCAGGAGGGGGGGGGGGGTCAGAGGTCAGAGGGAACGGGTCAAGAGGACAGACTGACACACAACACCAGGTTATCACCGGGGGGGGGGGGGCAGAGGGAGCAGGTCAATAGAACAGACTGACAACCAAATTAACCTCAGCACGACTTGCAGACGGACGGGCCTAAAGGAGTATCGTATAAAAGGTAGGCACATCTTACCACTGTTTTAAAAATGGGGTACAAGAGTGAGGATTTCCCTTGAGCCACATTCAAGAGGTTTATAGACACGTATTCTACGTGGAGTGGGGGGGAACACCCAAACCATGGTCAATGAAGCTTCATGAGACGACTTAGCCAGTCGATGCCGCAGTCTATGAACTACAGTACATGTGGTGGACGGTATGCCAGCCCGGCCCTACCTTGGTTAACGAAGCGTGCTTCGATGTTACAGTTCGCTCCGTACAAGTCTTTCCCCACCAGCGCCACCAGCAGACTGGCGAGCAGCTTCAGACTCACAGTGAGGGAAGTGTCTGCAGTCTTCAGTCCTGGAGCACACACACACACACACACGCACGCACACACACACACACACACACCATCAAAACAGCAATGCAACCAAAACACCTCATTCTCATACCTGTCATATCATCATATCATCATAGATTTAATAAAGCAACAGACGGCATATGATCACTAATGACCATTAGTAATGGGGCCACCCTGCAAGCTAAATACAGATATGATACTATACATGTAGATAGTATTATTAAAATCCCACCTGGGAACACCACCACTAGTGTGCCCTTGAGTATGGCACTTAGCCCTAAATTACTCCAGGGAGACTGTCCCTGTAATGTTTAATTATAAGCTGTTTTGGTATAAAAGCGTCTGCTAAACGGTTCAGATGTAAACGTAAAGGGCCGCTTGGTGGCGTAGCACACTAAGGCGTCAGCCGTGTAATCGCAGGGTCCCTGGTTCGATTCCGACCGTCGACATATCCTGCATGTCACCCCTCTTCTCTCTCACCCATCTTTCCTGTCAATCTCTACCGTCTCTATCCCAATAAAGCAGTTTTTTTATTATTATAGAAATACAAATACAATTTGAAATCTAGGGTGCTGCTGACCATGCTGGGTGATCTGTTGCCGTAGGCCTTGTGGCAGCGTGCCCGTGTCCAGACTCAAGTAGGCACTGCTGGTCTGGAGGGTTCGGGCACGATGCAGGTACCAGCTCTTAGAGTACCTCTGCTCTCGGCCCAACTCATTCAGCACCTCACACAGGTAAGGCACCCCAAGCTCCACCTGGAGACATGAAGAGGTACAGGAGAGTTTGAGAGGAGGAGGAGGAGAAAAGGAAACAAGAGATGGTGAGGGTGAGAGAGCAATGGCTACTTGTACGATCCCTTTGTCGTTTATATTGGGTGGTACCGACATCGGCTAGCGTTGGCCTGACCTAGTGGATAGTGAGTTGGACTGGTGATCAGAAGGTCATGAGTTCCAATCCCACCTGGGAACACCACTCTCTAGTGTGGCCTTGAGTAAGGCACTTAGCCCTAAATTACTCCAGGGAGAATGTCCCTGTAATTGGAGATAAAATTAACTGATTTGAATAAAAGCGTCTAAATGACGAAAAATGTCAGTCAATCTGCTACGGCCTAGTGAGCTTCCTCTGTTGTGTCTGTCTGTGCGAGTGTGTATCACTGTCACAAGCTTGTGTGTGTGTGTGTGTGTGTGTGTGTGTGTGTGTGTGTGTGTGTGTGTGTTACCTGTCCTGTGCTGTAACAGAGCTGAGCCCTCAGCAGTTTGGCCGTCATAGAGAGAGAAGAGGGTCCCTCAGTGGTGGAGCTGATGGAGTCAGAGGTCAGACACTGCTCTGCTTCCTCCAGTTGGCTCTGAAACAGCCAATCAAAAGGTCAAGATAAAACACAACATTTAGCTTACGTGATGTAGCTGAATAGGGTTTCACCCGTTTGTTTAGGCCTCGTCTACACTTGACATTTAAAACCAGACTTCTGATATACAAACATGACGATCAGATCACAACATGTGTCCTCACCTGGTATTACAAACACAAAAAATGGTGGTCAGCCGGATGCCAAAACACAATCGGGCCACAATGTCAACACAATGCGACTCTTGTGCATCATCTAGACCTGTACACAGGGTTCCCACACCTTCTGAAACATCAAATTCAAGCACCTTTCAAGGACTTTCAAGACTCAATTTCCTCAAATTCAAGGACCCAACACGGCATAGTTTGAGACAGATCTAGATGAGAATTTATATAATAGGAACTATCCGCTCACAGACAACAATTAAAAAGAGAGGCTTTTGAATGTAGAGGCTTGAACACTAGATTCTCTAACTAACCTTCTCTACCCCAGCACAGCAAAACAATATATTGTGAAATATGTGTAAAGTAATTTTTTTGAGAGAAATTCAAGCACTTTATAGACCCATGTCTATTTTCAAATAGATTTTTTTTTCTCTGAAATTCACAAACTTTCAAGGATTTCAAGGACCCATGGGAGCCCTGTGTACAGTTATCATAAAGTAGTATGTGATCATCCTGTTCGGATGACAAAAGGATTGGATTGAAGTGTCAAGTGTAGATGCGGCCTTAGATGTCATGCGTCTGTGAAGCTTATGTGAAGCCTCAACCCTATCAGCAGGTGAGTTACCTGTGCTGGTCCAGGGGCACCCAGGTCGAGAAGCAGTCTGGCAGAGTGGCACAGGGAGGTGGCACAGCCTTGGGCATCGCCAAGGCAACGGGAGAGGCCGATGGCCAGCTGGTAACTCTCAAGAGCCTGCAGAGGCTAGGATGAGGAGAGGTGAAGTGAAGAGTTGACATGATGCAGTCTAGTAACGGACGCACATTGGATCTATATCCTTTAAAAATATGCTGAAGACTTTTATGTTCTGTTCGGCTTTTAATTGAGTGTATTTTTTAAAGAGTTAAGCAAGGCTTTTTTAACCGATTGATTTGTTTTTTATGAATCGTTTTAAAGCTGATTTTTTTTTCACGTTTTAATTATGTTAGCTCATGTTTTTTGTAAAGCATTACGAGTCTAGATTAATTTGTATGATTATGTGGTATACAAATAAATGTGCCTTTGTCTTCATAACCCCTACCCGTCAAAAGGCAAGATGGAGCCATAAACCCTTCTGCTCAAAACTATCAGATCCCTTTCAGATCTGAATGTGCCAAAGGGCAGTTGAAGACTAACACTAACTGATAAGTCTCTTACCTTGCCCATGAGTTTGTAGAGAGCAGCGGTGAGGGCGATGGAGGAACAGGTCTGTTTGGGGTTCCTGACTGAAGGTAGATCTTTACGCTTCTGCAGCAGAGAGGACCACTCTCTCAGCGCCCTGTCCAGAGGCTGGCTCCGCTCTGAGGAGACAGACAGACAAACACCCAGGTCAACCCAGGTCAACCCAGGTCAACCCAGGTCTGGTGGATTCTAACCGGGGAGGCGGCAATTGAGGTGATTATTTGAATCTTCAGGGTCGAGTATTTCGAATTTTTCAAATCTGGAGAATCAGAATGATCCAGATTCTTTTTTGCTAACCAAGATCAGATCAAGCTGGCTGATTTCCCCCCCCCCCGTACTACTCAAAATCGGCCAGATAGATCTGATCCTGGATAGCAAAAACTTGCATTGTCCAGATCTAGATTAAACGTTTTGAAATACGATGGTCTAGCAGGACCAGGGCTGGCCACCCCTGTAAACAACAGGCTGACAGACATCCTAACTGAGGTCTGACACACACAAGGCTGATGCTGTTACAGGATTCCTCCCCATCTTCCGCCAGAGACTAGACCCATCTCTTCAGGCTACACCTTAACTGTCCCCCCGGAGAGATCTACTACCCGCCCATACTGTCCCTCCTGAGACATCTACTACCCCCCACCATACTGTCCCTCCTGAGACATCTACTACCCCCCACCATACTGTTTCTCCTGAGACATCTACTACCCGCCCCCATACTGTTTCTCCTGAGACATCTGCTACCCGCCCCCATACTGTTTCTCCTATGTCCCCCCAAAAAATCACTTCTTCTAGCCGACTGCCAATGGCTCCAGGCCTGAACATAGATTACTTGTTCCTGCTATGACTGGTGGATAGATGACTCACATAGACAGTCGAATGTATTTGTTGTAAGTCGCTTTGGAATAAGACGTCTGCTAAATGCCAAAGATGTAAATGTAATTCTTTACTGCTCTCTGCCGCCAAGTCGAAGCCGAGCCCCTCGTACACCAGGTGACTGTCCTGTTGCTTCTGCTTGTCCTCGTAGTCCAGGTCGTTGCTGCTCACAGGAACGGCGTCGCCCCCGGCCCGCTCACTCACATCCTGCAACTTCTTCTCTGTCTCGATGGCCTAGAAAAGGGCCAGGAAGAAATCCCAACGGTCAGTTTTAAGGCTTAAATGTCCATAAAGACACATAAAGAAGGAAAAGGGGAAAATGTTCAACTCCTGATACTCAAACTAGGGAGCACCGACCTCCTGTACGGTCTTCTCCAGGGTGCAGATGTAGAGCCACAAAGAGGCGTGGGCCTTGTCATCCTTGAGCCTATCAGCATTCTTACTGGTCTCTTGCTCCTCCTCCAGCAAGCGCAGGGCCTCTTGGGTAAAATCAACTGCCGAGCTGCACAGTTGCAAAGAATTATTATTATTTTTTTATTTTTTTATATAAAAAGAAGGCACTTACGTGGGCCATGTTTGTGTGTTCTGTAAATCGTTCACTCTACAGTTCAAGGTAAATCCTACCAGTCTGTCTGTTCGCTGAAGTCCTGGAAACACACCACCTGGGCCATCTCACACAGGTAGACAGCACGCAGGTGTGTGTGGGAGCTGCTCTCGTGGCAGATGTCCAGCAGGTCACAGAGTGTGTTGAAGCGCTCCTCGGTGGTGTCTCCTGACACCTCCCTGTAGACGCGTAGCTCCTCCTCGAGGAGACAGAGCATCACGCCCTCGTCTGGGACGTTACACCCAAAACCGTCGCGCAGAGTCCTGATTCAGAATGGCTTTTATTACATCTCAATGTACAAGTACACAAGAGTAAAATTCTTCTGGCTTTGGTTCCTCAACATTGGCATTCAGATACAAATGTCAACGTTAAGTAACAAAAACGAAAGAATGTTCAACAACATGACAGGGGAGAGTTACTCCAATCAGTCGCTCTGTATGCGTAACATTAAATGGTAAATGGACTGCACTTATATAGCGCCTTTATCCAAAGCGCTTTACAACGGCCTCTCATTCACCTATTCACACACGCATTCACACACCAATGGCGGTAAGCTACCATGCAAGGCGCCCGCCCGCTCACTGGGAGCAATTTGGGGTTCAGTGTCTTGCCCAAGGACACTTCGACATGTGGCCAGCCGGGGCTCGAACCGCCGATCTGCCAACCTACCTCCTGCGCCACAGCCGCTCCAGTAAAAATATAACCTTTACTGGAGGAGGAATTTAGAAGTACTGGAGGGATGATGAAGTATTTAAGCGAACACCACAGGGCAAGTTACAACCACAAACAGTTCAAGTCATTAATAGAAACTCAAGAGAAGAATAAAGGAGACAAGATGAAAAATGTACCTCCTTGACAACACACAGACACTTGACAACAACAGAAGCCTTGTGAACAGTGGATCCCTACTAGTAACCAATACCTGAGGCGTGTGTCCTCCTGACCGGCCTGAACGGCATCCACCTTGATTTTGACCCACAGAGAGACGGGCTCCGTCATGTGACCCGTGACCCGGTCACCCAGGGCCTGCAGCCACAGGATGACCCAGTCCAAGGCACGCTCCAGCTGACCGCTCCAGCGAGAGCTCTGCACCGCCATCATGAAGGCCCAGCTCAACTGGAGAAAGACACACCAAATGTGTTGATGAACAATATCTGAATGGAGGGGCGCCTCTCTCTGATATGCTCTCTCTCTCCCTGTCAATCTCTACTGTCTATCCCATTAAAGCAGAAATGCCCAAAAAACATATTTAAAAAAACAAACAATACAACAAAAAAACAACAACATCCGATTGAATTCATGTACAGTAGCTCTTTCCCAAAGTATCAATGACTTTCACATCGAAACCTATCCACCCACGGAAATGAGGCATCCACTCAAATCTACTAACAAATTAACATGTTTAGAGACGCCTAAGCAGTGTAGTAGCTCACTAAGGTGCATGCAGCGTAATCGCAGGGTCCCTGGTTCGATTCTGGCCATCGACCTATCCTGCATGTCATCCCTCCTCTCTCCAACCCATC
Source organism: Nansenia antarctica (assembly GCF_963989245.1). Lineage (NCBI taxonomy): Eukaryota > Metazoa > Chordata > Actinopteri > Argentiniformes > Microstomatidae > Nansenia > Nansenia antarctica. The sequence continues at coordinate 60,050,326 of NC_137675.1, read as the reverse complement.
TTTCCTGTCAATCTCTATCCCAATAAAGCAGAAATGCCCTAAAAACATATACAGTATATATAAAAAAATGAAGATAATCTACTAACAAATGAACATGTTTAAAGGGGGTAGGTATCACCTTATCAGACAGAGAGGCTGGGCAGTTCTTCCGTAGGTCCTGGCACAGGATCTCCAACAGAGTGAAGGCCTGGTCGTACAGCCGGCGGTTGTAAAGAGCACATGCCAGCCTATTCACTGCTGTGACTATAGAGAGGACGGCAGACACACACACAGACACATCAGCCATCTGGTATTAACATGCTGGGGCTGAACCAGATTAAATGAGATGCCACAATCGGTCAGTTACCTGCTTGGACGAGCATGTCGTCACTGGGCAGTTTGCGGACTTCAGTCATCATCCGGCCTGCTGTGGCATTGCAATACAGCAGTACTCTGTCTAGTGTCTCCCTCTTCTCCAGCTGAAACAAAACAACAGCATTTTCATTCAAATTAACAATTTGAGCTCAAATAAATGTGAATGCTGACTAAACAATTACCAACAACTTTATAAACTAGGGCCATGATCCAATGGCCTGAACTGAAGTAGAATTCCAAAGAGGATAAAAACTCATTTGGGTGAGAGCTGGGAGCCTTCTTACCTTCGAAGCAAACAGGCTCTCAAAGGCAAACACAAAGCCCCGGCACATGCTGAAACACAGCTGCTTCTGAATTTGGCTCTCGGGCAGCGGCGCCAAATCCTGTTAAAGAGCGACATACACACCCACCCGACATGTTTCTGTGAGAACATTGGAAATTCTTCCACTACAGCATTTTATCATGATACAATCAGGGGTGCAAATTGGGGATGGCCCAAAAAGGTGACACTTTTTTATTTTTGCCTGAAAACAAAGAAAATGTATCAATGGTCTAACCGTGTAAGTAGCGGCAGCCCTGACCATAACACCCTCATAATTACTTGGAAAACAGTTTACTCTGACTGTTATCCACGCTGTCTGGAATTGTACCTAGCTGCCTGAAGCTAAAAGTTATTTCAACAGCAGCAGAGTTTAGCAGACAGGAAGATTAGTTAGCTCACGCATCATGTGACTTGGATGAGACTTAGACGTAAAAACGGCTAATTTAGCAGAAAGATGACAAGTCTGCACGCCTGACAATGATAAATGTCACCAACCTTCTGTGATCTCTTCTGTAGTAATCGATGGTACTCCTGCAGAAAGAAGAGCAAGGCGAGCAGGCCTGCTCCACTCAGACCCTTGCTCTTGCCTGCCTCCACTGCCCACACCACCATCCCGCATCCGTACAGGACAGCATGGGCCACCGGGTCCTCTAAGGCAGCAGGGAGAGACCTGAGGTCCCATGCACAGTCTGTGAACGCCAGCCGACAATCCTCTCCTGAGCTCAGGGAGCGATGTACGTCTACTGCCCGCCTGCCCAACACCAGAGCTTGCCTGAGTCCGTTAGTACACCCCTTGACCCTACCCATAACACCGTCCATCAGTCCTGAGGCCAGACCCCAGCAGCCTGCCTTACAGAGGAGATTGGAGTTCATCAGCACCACCTCACAGAGCGTAGAGAGGCAGGGTTGCTCCGAGAGCTCCCTGTCCCCTTCCCCGCCTTGTCCCCCAGTCCAATGGGCCAGGAGGTGACTGTGTGTCTCCTGTAGGAGGAAGGAAGCGTCCTCCTCCGTCAGAGTCCCACAGCTCTTCTCGTACTGGGCCAGGGCGCTATTTGTGTACATGGGTACTTTGGAGCTCGAGAGAGGAAGTGGACTCCCCCTGTCAAGCAGCAGCAGGAAGCCCAGGGACTGCATCTGGCAACGGAGCTTGTCCCTAGGGTTTAGGGGGGTGTTGTCTTGGACTCCTGACAGTCCATTCCACAGCACGGTAAAGCATTCCTGCACCACAACACGGAAGTCCCCGGTCTATGAAGACACAGTCAACTACACAACAGATTGAGCAGGTGTACACAGTAAAAACTCGATGCATTATACTATCCTACATTTAAAAAGCAAGTACTTCTGCTCCTTTTACCTGTGGAGCTGGAGCAATCCTTTGGTAGAGCAGGGTTCCCAGGTGGCTAAACGGACGGTGCACTCCCAGAGAGCTCAGTTTCCTCAGTATGTGTAAGATGATTTTCTCCATGTACAGAGGACTGCTCTGAGCCTTAAACTCCCCGGAAAGGTCATACCCGGAGAGGGCAAACTCCACCAGCTGGATCAGACGTGTGACGTGGTCACTGTCCGGGGGTCCCACTTCCAGTTGATGGTTACAGGCTCGGATAACCCGGTCACACAACTTTTGACCTTGTCGCCCAGGTCCAGCCCTCACGAAATTCTGTAATGAAAATACAGTTACGGTGTAGTAGCCTACATGGCAAGGCCGACTACATGAATATCTAAAGCCAAAACATAAACGAATCTAGAAACGTTAGCTATAGTTTTGAATGATACATTCATGATTGTCCCAACGTCAGCTGCTACAGAGGAGTAACGTTTAGCTAAATAACATATTTAATGTTTAAATAATAATAATAATAACATCACTCACCTCCAACTCTTCATGTAGCAGACTGGTCTCCTTTGGACAGGGTTTGACGCTTACCTTTTCCCCAGGTAGCACTGTGCTACCATGTCAAAAAATTTAGTAGCACACCAAGAATTTCAGTAGCACAATGAAAATTGCGCAATTTTCGTATGACGACAACAAATTATCATAATCATAACATATTTAAAGAAAAGTGTTGGTATGGCTTTAAAAGCAGCATGGTCTAGCCTCCATTTACTGTTTGATTTACTTTACCTCTGAATAGGAAAGTCTTTTACGCACAGCGGAGAAAGTCAAACATTTTTACGCAACGCCAAAATGGGAGGGAACTCGGATACAACTTTAATATACAACTGAGACGAAAAATTAATATATTTTCTTGATTCGTGTTTTTTCTTCTTCTGTAAATTACATAGTTGTCGACATTTTTGTGGGTTTTGGGCTGCGACGCATTCAAGTGCTCAACGATGTTCGGTCGAGTGTCTCTCCTGTTTGTGCATCTGGTGCTGCTGAACGAGGTGACCTCGGTGGCCAGGGTGTCGAGGAAGTCGCCCCGGGGCCGCTCGTGCCTGGACCTACTGGAGGATATATATGTTTTCTTCGTCACTCTCGTCTCCAGCTGTAATGTTGACTCCACTACCCCCCTCTACCTCCTCTCTGTCTGGAACGGTGCTAACATTAGCCTTGCTAAAGTATGCCGTAATCGGATTCATTTTAACAGCGGTCTTTTTCTGACAGGATTTTCAAATGTAAATGCGAGCTTGTTGTGCTTGCGGGTCACGTGTCTGTTTTTTTTTTTTCTGTTTTCAAAGGATTGCATTGGTTTAGATGCGCTGTGATCTTATTAACGAACATAAGATTGACTGCGCATGACAGGGTCACACTGGTGCGATTGAATGTATTTCCAAGTCGCACAGAAATATATTCACTCACAAATGCGACCAAAACAGTCGCACTGTCGAACCCTGTCACACCAACCGGCCTTCACACCAACCTTCAGTGGCGGCCTTCACACCAACCCCCACACTCACATAACATTTCGTCATCGCCACTTCCGCCCTGGGTCCTAGTCATAACTGCCCACTAACACAGGTGCGGATTGTGAAATGTGATAATGTACTGTTTGAACTGCGCTCTATACTGAACCTGTCTAGTCTAGCTATTCCTAACAGTATGTTTGCTTAGGGACTTTTCATTTAATTCCTATAAGGAAACCAATCAACAATGTGTTTAATGTCTGACCTTCCCACTTTCCATAGTTTCTGGGAAATGTATGCTTGACAAAATGCCAGTAACCCAACGGAAATGAACCCATCTGACAACAGTGGCAGAGTCAAATGAATATAAAATTGGGCAAACAGGGATGCACACTGAGAACCAAACCTGGAGCGTCAGTGATGCAGCTAATAGGTTGATAAAGTTGCATACAAAGGAATGTGAGCAGATTTATCACTGAGATATGGTGACATTCAGAAAAAATATTATTCTGCATAGGATGGAGAAGAAAGAGATATAATAACAATCACTAAGAACTGCAGTGAAGGGATGCTCAGGGAGGAATTTTCTTTCAAAGGAAATTTAAGTGAAACCCTTTCTGTTTTGCATACCTGTAGGGTTTCATATGTTTTGAAAGAGCTGCCAATCTTTTCATTGCAGTTTCAGGAGACGCAGTAATGTGGTGTGATTTTGATAATGTCTTTCTTGAGCAAAGCTTTCATTTGACTTTGTTCAGACATAAAACACCCGTCTTTCTCAACTCAAGTGTCTATTCACTCGGCAACACTTCTAGTACACATATCAAGTGAGTTTCAAGGCACTTGTTGGGCCACAGTAAAGGGCCAAGATTACTCTGTATGACACCCCTCATGGTTGAAACTCATTTGATTCAAATTCTAGGAATATGCCGGTTATTGTTGTTCAGCTCTCACATTCTCTCACATCCAGTCTAGACACAATCTGGCCACAGAAAGTGCATATAGCCTATTAAATACAGCAAAGAGAGATAGAAATGTGGTCACTGTGGGCACAGTATACTGTGATGGGATTGTGATCTGATCATCGTATTTGGATACAAGTAAAAAATAGTACTAAAACAGTTTTGTTATCTGAGGTTTATCTTGTTCCTGACAAAGCAGATTGCAAATGTTTTAACCAATCTTTCCCAGAGTGGGTTTGGCTGTCTGGGCAGACCCAGGCAGACCTGGGTGTGGTCGGGCTCTCAAAGGAGCCAGGGGTGGAGCTGGATCTGCTCCAGGGTTGGCCGGTCCACTGCCTTAGTGCTCAGGCACCAGCGAATCAGCTGACGGCACTCTGTCAATGAGGAAATCAGAGCATGATTGGACAGAGACTTCTTTCATTATAAGAAGCGGTCATTGTTATCTTGTCCTCTTGTGGGTTTTGATGACTCAATATATCCTTAACCCTAACCTCATGTAATCTCACCCACCCACATTTCCTCCCTCTCAGGTTGCGTTCCAATTGTCTTTTCTCTATTACTTAAAAAAAAAAAAAAAGCATTGGAAGAGAATATCTAAAGGGCGGAACCTCAGACGAAGGAGGATATGAGGAATAGAGCACACACTATTGGGACACACAGACCACCATCTCTATCACTCCATCCCTACCTGTCCGTCTCATAACCCCCTTTTCTTAACTCTTTCATCCCCCTTCCATCCTAAGTCGAGACACTACTGATTGGTGCCTCTGGTTTTGAGGGCGGAATAGCCCTTTTCTCAGCTATGTGGAACAGACACAGTAGTTGTGGAAAGAGACTGCTCACCCGGGGAGACTCTCTTGGGGAAGCGCACACGACCCTTGACGGTCTCTCGGATGGTGCTGAAGGGCAGGAAGCCAAACACCATTTTGTAGAGGGTGACACCCACCGACCAGACTGTGGCCGGGCCGGCCAGATACCGCCTCTGGAGGAACCACTCTGGAGGGATGTACTCCAAGGTGCCTGGGAGAGGGGCGGACATGGGGGAAGATTTAAGAGGGAAGTAATTGTGTAAAAATGAAGCAAGATTAGGTAGGGTATGATTTTGCCTAATTGCTTAGACCTATCCAGTCCTTTTTGTTAAGAAGCTCTAAATATTGTATATGTCTAACCCTCAAGATCCCATCGTGAGTACATATCAACAGTTCAGTTTGTAAAACCAAACAAGGGCAATACTAAAAACCTTATCAACATGCATCCCCTGTTGTCTCTCACCTACAAAGTCCTTGTAGGGGGTATTTTTCAGCAGGACCCCGCAGCCAAAGTCAAAGAGCTTGACCTGATATGAGTCCGTCTGGATGAGCAGGTTCTCAGGCTTGATGTCACGGTGCAGGACCCCTCGCTCCCGGCAGTGGCACAGCGCCCACAGCAGCTGCACCATCACCGGCTGCGCCATCCCCTCGCCCATGGTACCCCCCCGGTCATGGCAGAAGGCAAGGAGGTCCTGGCAGGGCTCGGGGCGTTCCAGGACCATGACGTAGCGCGTGGGCTGGTCGAACCACTCCAACATCTGCAGGACATAGGGGCTCGGTGGGGCCACGTTCACCTGCTTCATCAGCGCCACCTCCAGGGGCATGGGTCCCCCTTGCCCAGGCTGTGTGTGTGATGGACCCATGAGGGGGAAAAATGTTTGTGCCGTTAGGATTCCTATGAGTATTAGCAACTATTACATTAGCAATTAGCGTTGTGCTAATAAAGGCTGACACTAGGATTGTTATTAGCATTAACTAATAGAGTGCAATCTGAAAAGCTGGTGCTATCCTGATTAAAACCCTACGAGGAGCTCTTCGGACACAGGGCCCACAAACACTCACAATGTCCAGCTCCTCCTCAGTTATGGCCTTGGACACATACTTGATGGCCACCTGTGGAATAGGAAGATCAAGTTACGGTCCTTGCTTGATAACACAATGGCTAAGTCTGTAAAGCCTTGATGCATTTACATCTGTCATTTTACAGATGCTCTTGTCCTAAAGATTGACAGTTGGTGCACCTAACTGGAGGACAAGACCGCATATAAGTGTAGGAATTAAAACCCTCGAAAAGGAAATTATTATAACATTATCGTTGCAAAATAGAGAACAGTACAAAAGTACAAAAATGGGGCTAAGAGGTTATTCCGGGAAAAGTGAAGGACTTTTTTTCAGCAGAAGGAAATGAAAGAAAAGACGTGACAGATTGAGCAGACAGACACCGGAGCACAGCAGTTACATTATCATAATAGGCCATTACCAATGAATGTTAGCACATCTGCCTTGCTGCACCATCTAAGATCTAATTCACCAATTAGAGTTTAAAACCATTGGGGTTGTGTCACATTTTCCATTTCGATAATAACAGGCTCACCTACTGTGACGAAGGAGAGACCGTGGCAGAGGAGGAAAAAGAGGGCAATTACATTGATTGACAGCCTGTTGGGGAAATTATAGTGGAGTGGTTAAACAGACATATTTGAGGGAATCATACAATTTTTGATACCCCTAGAAATGTGTGTTTGGTCGATTACTTCTCTGTTGTTACAATGCCAATTGGCATTATATAATGTCCAACTCGATGTCCAACTTGTTAGGATCATGCAGTTGTGGGATGAACAGCACAGCTAATTATGTGGGTAGCGCCCAAGTAAAATTTGCCAAAATTCTCAATTGCCAATGCTAAACAGTGTATTCTCCTGTTGGTATTCACTCTTGTTTTGAGCTCCAGGTACTGCCAATCAGGTGCTTGATTGGCAGCACCAGTGTGCATGGGAACTGCTGGGTACTGCCGAGCTAATAAGGCTACCAGGAAGCCTGCAATGACTGCCCTTCACCGTCAGGCCCGTTTGCGCTGGTGTCGGCAACACCAACAATGGAACCTGAGCATGTGGGGGATTGTCATGTTCAGTGATGAGTCCAGATTCTGTCTGTGGAAGTTGGATGGCAGGGTCAAAGTATGGAGACGACGTGCTGAACGCTATGCTGATTGTTGCACCGATCGAGTAACAGCTTTTGGTGGGGGCAGTGTCATGGTGTGGGGCGGTATCTCCATCACTGGTAAAACAAGGCTATCTCAATGCAGTGGGATATCGGGATGAGATTCTGCAGCCAGTGGCGATCCCATATCTCCACAATCTGGGACCTAACTCCTTCATCCAAGATGACAATGCTCGCCCCCACAGAGTCAGGGTTATCACAGACTACCTGTATTCAAAATGGCCCCAAAATACCCTGACAAGATGTACATACTGTATGGAGCCACTACAGATTCGGTATAATTAATGATTCTACTGAATGTCATACATCAGATCTTTAGGGCTTGACCTTGTGTGGGACAGCTGTTGATTCTCTGAAGGGAACAGCAAGAGCAAAACTTGGTCAAGGAGTTTGCAGACATGCCCTTCTGGGATATTGGCATTTGGCAGGACTTCCTACGTGTGGATCACAACAAGATAGAGTTGTTTACATTCCTATCAGATGCCCTCTTCAAGGCGTTCCACCAGCCCTAATCCTAGCTCCAACCCTAAAAAAAAAGTAGATCCAAACCTAGGCCTAGCTTCAACCCTAACCCTGCTGTTGTTATAATTGATTGTTGTCTGTAAAAAATAATAATGTGTGTCCTTTTAAAATCTTGATGTAAGTTATAGTGATGTGTATATATGTTGTATGCAGGGCACCCTTGAAAAAGAGACTTTGGTCTCAAAGGGAGTTAGTGGCAATTTAAGTAAAAGTATGTGTATTTTGGTCGGTAAATACTATTTTAGCTCCTCCTAGAGAAATTGTTCACATGCAGTGACATATTTTATTTCATAGCAGCTATGTGTGACATGGCTAACCTGTTTGAGTCAGATATAACACTCAAAACTCTAGAACTAACTTTTATTATGAATTACCTTTTATTATGAATTGCTCCTAGCATACATACAGTATATCTGGCTTTACTTTCCCAACTAGCTCTGTATATGACAACATCAGTGGCCCCGAGGAGCCATATCTGAGGCATTCCGTATTTTTCTCAGAGTACATGAATCTTTCTTTGTGCCAAATTTGGTGCTTTATCAAGCGATTTATTGGCTTAATCGAAATGTGGCAGCAGGACACTGGGGGCAGTTTATGAATGGTCCAGGAGGTATTTCACATGTCTGCAGACATTCATTACCTCAGCGGGATTCATCATCTCAACCCTCTCTCTCTCTTTTGTCTGCAGACATTCATTACCTCAGCGGGATTCATCATCTCAACCCTCTCTCTCTCTTTTTCTCTCTCTCTCTCACTTAAAAAATGCTCCCTCGTCCCATCAAAAATGCCTCAAAGAGCTGAGTTGCCCTCCTGTAGAGCTGGGGAAGGATGTGTGCTTGTTGAAAGAGAGTTGGGGGAGTGTCGGAGTGAGGAAGTTGACTCAAGTACCGTATTTTCCGCCCTATAAGGCGCACTTAAAAGTCCCAAAAAAAAAAAAAAAACGACAGTGCGCCTTATAACCCGGTGCGCCTTATATATGGATCAAAATGTAAAAATTACATGACCAATATTTTTTTTTTTATAATAATACAATGTTTCAGTACGACTGGTAAACTACAAAGCCGCACCGCTTGCAGCATTACGGTAATCAGTAAACGACGGCCGCCATCTTGGAATCTCCGCGAATGCTATGCTTGTGGTGGGTTAACATAATTCACCCCCGGAACTAATAGTTGGGAGTATTGTTCCGTACGGAGGGTTAAGTGGGTGGTACTGAGTTTTAGTTCCTGTTTTAAGTGTGTGATAACAACTGGTTCATGTCTGTCAATAAACGTCTAGCTGTGACATTTAATACGCCGCCTCCGACTCCCGTCTCTCGGCACTACATGCTATTGTTATTCTATCATGTGCTCTGAATGGATGCCGTACTCACCCAACTGTTCAATTCGGACACTCACACCGCTTGCAGCATTACGGTAATCAGTAAACACCGGTGTTGTGCTTACTCACAGTCCCACACCACAAGACCCCAAGTAAAGAAGACTAAACAGAGTTTCCGAGGGAACAAAGTGAGATTCTTGGTGCTTTCAACTTGAAGTTTTAAAGTACCCACTCGATATAATAAACAACAGTTTAACGATCACTAAACACTTATCATTTGTGTATTGGATTCATTATTCTCGTTTGCCGGAGGCTACCGGTAAGGGAGGGTTGATTTGTAAACATACTTTCGTTTTAGCTCGTGTTCAAAAGCAAGAACTGTGTGTTCATCTAGTTATGTGTAGTTATGTGTTTTTAGCATGTCGATGTTCTCCCAGTATGTTGTCATGTTATTAAAATACAGTTTAGACCTTCGTAGCGATGTGTTTTGTTAGCTGTTAGCCGCTAGCAGCGTTTGTTGTGTTTTGGTCAGATTCACTTTTCTCCCATTCAGTGTTTGAGATGAACCAACATTCAAATACGCCTGTCGTGTTCAATCTTTCTCTGATTTGAATGTATGACACATCATTTGAAAGCTTACAATCTGCAGTTTAAGCATGTGTAAAAACTGAAAAAGTACGTTGCACATTTCACCAGGAGCTGTCACATATTGGTTGTTGGTTATAATTGTATAGCCTATTGGTTGTTTTCTGGTGTTGTTTTGCTCTGTTTGTAGTCTACTTGATGTATTTTTATCAGCTGTTAAATCACCACAGCGGTTAATCCACTAATAGAGATAATAGCAGATTGAAAATGCTTGTAGCTAACTACTCTATATCTCGTGGTTGCAGCTATTGCGAATTGCTATTCACGCGAGTCAGCTGTGAATCACCGCAGGTCCTTGACGCTTGTTGCAAAAATGGATGACGAACGGCTGATACTTGAGGTGGAAAAATATATATTTTTGACAGTGGAGCAGGTAGAACGTTGATGGTGACAACGCTCAGGTGGAGCTTGGACAACGGGAAGTTGACACAACACCGATGGAGAGGTGACGCAACGCAGTAGGTGGAGCTTGGGCGTAACGCAACCCCAGTCAAACGTTTGACTGCAGTATCTATTCTATGCGCCTTATAAGCCGGTGCGCCTTATAAGCCGGTGCGCCTTGTATATGAAAAAATTTCTAAAATAGGCCATTCATTGAAGGTGCGCCTTATACTCCGGTGCGCCTTATAGGGCGGAAAATACGGTAGACTGTTATGTAAATGTCTTGATGTGAGGAGCTGCGGTGCCTTCATGCCATACGGTCAATTAAAATAACTGATGATTCAACAGTATCCACAAGACAGAAGGAGACTCCCTAAGATTATGAGGTCCTTTCAATGTGAGACAGTGAGACTGAGTATGTTGACAGTAATATGGCTGTTTCAGACTGTTTCAGACAGCCTGGGTACCAAACTAGTCCTACATTCAACACTACTCCATTGTTGACTTGCCAGATGGCAACAGGCTTCAGTAGACTACCACCCAGGCTAGCTTTTGATTGTTGATAACCATAAAACAAAATTAAGTGTCATTTGACCTGGGTCAAATACCTAAGCTGCCCGCCTTTATTGTGTTTGCCTGATACAATGGAAACAACTGGAAAGTGCAAACTCCAAGCTAAAGCAAGCACACACAGCTCAAATATTTTCAAGTTAATGACATTTGACCCATGAGGTTTGCTGTAAACACAGGAAGGAGGAAGGGGATGTTGTCTCACCGGCATGCCATCTGATTTGCGAGTCCCCGCATAGACTGAGCCGTAGCCCCCTTTCCCCAACAGCGGGCCCTTAGCATAAAGATTCGCCAGACGCACTGTAACAAATGGTCAGAGGTCATTAGTTCAAAGTCATGTGTCAGGCTTATTTGAACATCATTTTTACAGACTGATGTACAGCATACCTCTAGAAACAAACAAATGGCTTGGTATTTTAGGAGAGGTAGGCCTGGGGATTTTAATTGTATATCATGAATATTATTGTGAATCACACTCAATATGGAGAGACTTGGAATAGGTTGTAGGCTGTTTACAAACAAAACAAAAGCATTGCAAACTAACAAAGAAGCAGAAATGTAGAACAAATTGGCACAGACTTATAGAATTGGTTTGCAGGTGTTCCGTTTTTAGAGTTGTCTACTAACTGTTCATAAGAGAGAGCCCACCAGAGAGAGCAACTTTACCTTTACTGTTACGGTGGCGTTTAGTGGCTTTGGGACGGACGCTGGAGGGGGATCCATGGCCCTGGCTGGTCTCCTCTGGTCCCCCCTGGTGCAGTGGCCGAGGCCCAGCCCTCTGGCCCGGGTTGAGGGCTGGGCTGTGGACCATAGGCTCCAACTGTGCCCCTGTGCCTGGAGCACAGGCCTTGGAAGTCACAGCATAGCATCTCTGGCTAACGTTGACAGGGCGCCTACGCAGGACCTTGGGAGCAGGGGGTGCCGGTGCAACAAAAGTCTCATGCAGAGTCAACTCCTCAGACCCGCTACATTCTTTGCCGGCAACAGAGGTTTTGGCGTTGTGGGATCCAGGCCTCTTCCTCTTTCGCCCTCCTCCTCCTCCCCCATTCAGAGCCTGACTCTGGTCAGAGCTGTTGGGGGCTGTGGATAACATAGAGAGTCATAATGATTAAGCACAGTAATCAGTTGCCTTAATGATATCAATGTATGAAAACAAACTTGAGTAATTGCTGTTTAATACACAGACGGTCAAACTATATATATATATATATATAATATATATAATACTGTATATATATGCAGTATATATATAATCCGATTTAAAAAGTGTCTATTATACAAGCTACAATCTGAAAGAGTTTACCTGGAGAAACATTTGTGTAATCAACATTACGTGTAATCATGGTTGAATTCTATCCTTCAGCCAAGGTTTTGTGCTGGCTGAAACGGATACTTCAAACCAGATATGCATCCCACTGCGTTTGCTCTGACGTAATTTGCAATTTGCGTGTCACAAACCATTGTGACACGCGCAGTCATCCTATTTCTGTGCCATACTTTTATGAATACATTTTGTCGAAAGCCTATGCCAATATAATGACAGCATTTTAACTTTTGAACATTTGAACAGTGCCTTGAAATGAGGAATAGGCCTAGCTAAAATTGTGTTTTACTGAACATTTTGAAACTAAACAAGAATGTAGAATTCTTATCAAAAAAACAAAAACATGTTGTCAGAGCGATTGATAACAATTAATTGAAAAGCCATTTAAATGTGCCGATTTTGCAATTCAATCGCTCTTCTATATATCGCCAGGTATAAACACACACCCGTTACATTAATCGTTATGTTACATGACTCCAGTCGAGAGCGCAAAGTTCTCCCATGAGATCCTGAGATTAACCATTCCCCCAGTAGCGTAAAAAAAAAAACATCTACGGGACGGGAGGGGAGGGGTATTAGAAGAAATTATTCGTTATAACCTACTCTGTGACGCCATGTGCCAACAAAGAGAGAGAGAGGGCCTGTGTATGTATGTAATGTGGCATTCAAGCTTTTCAAATGTTGTCTTCAAATGACACACACACACACACACACACACACACACACACACACACACACACACACACACACGCACACACACGCCATCAAACGAATAGACACTTCTAAGAACCAATTGAACACTGATGTGCTCAATGGAAAACACTATGATGAGCGAAAAATGATACTATGATAAGAATATTCAGATTCAGATTCAGATTCAATTTAATGTCATGGGCATAGTACGTACAGTGACAACGAAATGCATTTGGCATCCAGCCATAGCATAGTGCAAGCCATAGGTGTGTACAGATATACAGACAGAGGCAAGGTATGTACAGACAGTAGGATGTGCAATAGTGCATAGTGCAAGCCATAGGTATACATGAGGTATATTATATGTACAGCAACCCTGATGCTTCAGAAGCTATATCACCACATGCTTCCCCCATTGCTTGTAGGAGGGGTATGAACTCATGGGGTCTGAGTTCATAGCTCTAATAACCTATATTTGGACCAAAATTGCCCTCATCTCATACATTTAACTGAAATGATACTGACAGTGTACTGTAAGTTAACTTTACTTGAAGTTAATGTTAATTAGCTGTAGCGAGCTAACTAGGTCATCCACGCAGTGATTAGCTAGAGCTAAACCACACAATGTTGGCTAGGTAGCCTACATGTTATGGACCCCAAAAGAAGGTCTGTGAATGTTTTTTTGTTTTGTTTTTTTTACTTTGTGACTAGCTGTCGCCCTTTTTTGTCACTCTCCTCGTTCTTTACTTTTACTTTTCTCTTTTGAGACCCTTACCTGACTTTGGCGTTGCCCACCATGACCACACCATCCTCAGACTATTCGCGGTAACGTTCCTCTCGCGCGCGGTGGACTGAACCATGCAATGAATAAATAGAGGGGTAAATAATAAGGCTTAATTTTGTCAAACATAGAGAAACAAAACTCCAGTTTGTTTCTTTTGTAACTTTTTTTAATACATAGAATTATAAGTCGGCTACATTAACTTCCTTATGATAATAATAATATTATTATAAATATAGTATATTTTTAAAAAGATTCTCTTGGGCCCCTGTCAGTGCTGGGCCCTTATGCGGGATACACACATAAGGAGTTTTTGGCCGGTTTTGGCACGATTTTCGGATGTCTGAAAACGACAGAAAACGCCCGGTTATCAGATGGATCTTAACATTTTCCTATAACAAAATCCTGGGGTGTGAGGTGTGTTTGCAATGTGAAATGTGTTCAATACTTCCGACCAGAAACCATAGGGTTGCCAGATTGTTTGGTGGAATTAGCGGTTTTAGACTGTGGTTAGGGTGGAAAATGTCATTCCCATCTGGCAACCCTGCTCGCCAATCAAGAAGCGAGCTGACTTCTTCTTAATAATAATAACTTTATTTGTATAGCGCTTTTCCTGCAAACGTTGCGGCTCAAAGTGCTTTAATCATTATATAATCTTAATTTAATTATTTTGTAATTTAAAGGCAATATTAAAAGGATGGGTTCACGCGAGATTTCTGGCTTGGGGAACGAGACTAGAGAGTCCGGAATCTGTCGTTCCCCACGCCCATTTTCCGAGCAGGTTGAGAGTTGAGAGTTGATTGCACAATTGAAGAGAATTGACTCTTAACCCTCCGGTTGTGTTCATGTTTGCCCCCCCATCCTTGGTGTTCCCGGTCTAATTAGACCGGTCTGATTAACTGCTTCATATCTTAAAAACTACATTGTCAAATTTGCTAAATTTGGTACCTGGTGAAAGCTGAGACCTGTGAGATGTTAAAAATGAATTTGTCATGATATGACAAAATTACTGTAATGTGACTAAATACACAGTAGAAATTGAATATTTCATTTCCGTTTTTGAGAATTTCAAATAAGAAGGCCAGTTACACCCTGAAACTCTATCTCTGCCAAACAACACATTGGATCAGTTCTTCAACATCTCAACATATACTGTGCAAAATTTGATGAGACATAAACAATGTAGACTATTGGTTAACCTGAATAACTGCAATATAGAAAGAATAGACACTGAAAATGTATTCCAAAATGAACATTTATTGTAAAACAAATTCACAGAACATCAGAATGAATAGTCGTGTGTGTGTGTGTGTGTGTGTGTGTGTGTGTGTGTGTGTGTGTGTGTGTGTGTGTGTGTGTGTGTGTGTGTGTTTGCTTGCAGAAGCAAGAAAGCCAGGACATATACTATACCATTGCCCAATCATAGCTGTTACTGTAGTGTTGCATGTGCATATAATTCTATTTTGATGATTGGGTTGAGAGAGGAGGTACACCACAAGAACGGTGGTCAGGGTCAAGGTCTCTCTGCCTGTGTGTGTGTGTTCACCCACAGGATTGGCATTTTGCAATCAGGTCAGAGTGTGCCTTGCAAACGTAGGCATCACATTTGTAGCATGTAAGGCTTGTTTTATTGTCTCTAGGGCAGGGTTTGACGCTTACCTTTTCCCCAGGTAGCACTGTGCTACCATGTCAAAAAATTTAGTAGCACACCAAGAATTTCAGTAGCACAATGAAAATTGCGCAATTTTCGTATGACGACAACAAATTATCATAATCATAACATATCAGAATTATCATAACCGGCTCTTGGCCGTAATAAAAATGGAGACTCACACAATGTAAAGGGGAAGTAAGAATATTCATTTATTAATAAATGATTCATGAATAAATAAATAATTAAGCCCAGGCGAGATAGTGTGCGGAATTGATCTTCACAGCAAGGTCTTCTCTCATGGCATCCGCTATCTGCCCGATCATGTCAGCGCATCGTTTGTCATTACTATAGGTTGGATTTAATTCAACGCCATTTTTCTTGTGAAGGGCGAATAATTTGTGGAATTTAATAAATGGGATCTCTTCTTTTGCCACGTAGTAAGCGATGTTAAACTTTAACTTGAGCTGTCTTTTAATTTCCTCACTGGAGCTAGCCTTCTGGCGTCCAACAGCTTTCTCAAGGGGCTTGTTCTGAGCTGACATGAAAGCTTCCCTGCATTTCACATGTTTGCGAGACAGACCATGTTTTTTCACTGTGTCGCGTTTCAGCTGTGTTTTTTCACTGTGTCGCGTTTCAGCTGTGCGTCTCCTGACACAAACGCGGTCTTTCCAGCTAACTTCATGTGGGCGACACACCACTTGCAATACATCTTCCCTTCCTTCAGCAACAGCCACGGGAAAGATGTTTGCCACTCGGCACTGTACCTGTAGACCTTTGTCACTTTTGTCAGACCAGACTTCGCGTTGGCAGTGGCACCGCCATTATCACCGCGTGGATAATGACCTTCCCCCTCCCCTGACACACTTTCTGACCGGGCGCTCTCCTCCTCGCTTTCCCCGTCTCTGTTTTCTTCGTCACTCTCGTCTCCAGCTGTAATGTTGACTCCACTACCCCCCTCTACCTCCTCTCTGTCTGGAACGGTGCTAACATTAGCCTTGCTAAAGTATGCCGTAATCGGATTCATTTTAACAGCGGTCTTTTTCTGACAGGATTTTCAAATGTAAATGCGCGCTTGTTGTGCTTGCGGGTCACGTGTCTAGATGCGCTGTGATCTTATTAACGAACATAAGATTGACTGCGCAATCAAAAAAAAAAAAAAAAAATCGTTTTTTTTTTTTTTTTTTTTGTCGCACTGGTGCGATTGAATGTATTTCCAAGTCGCACAGACATATATTCACTCGCAAATGCGACCAAAACAGTCGCACTGTCGAACCCTGCCTTTGGACCAGCTGTCCGCTTGATGTATTCCTCAACTGACAAGACCTTCATCTTCATCTCTGCGGTTAAAACATAATTATGAGGTATCTCGTGTTATTTAGAGAAATTGTGTCATCTTGATCTTGCTAGTTTATCTCGGCTAAGGATTGGAGTTAGCACGCTAAGCACGATTTACCATACCATGTGTTAATCTCTTAGGATCTTAACCTCTGTGTTGGCAATTTAGCAGAATGAACTGTCATTGGGTCATTATCATTACGGCAGTAATATCACTCAACTAGCTCAAAGTATTGCATAAATATTTTACCAGTTTTGGATCATAACACCAACGAAGTCGCCCGGCGCGCGCTGTTGTTTTTTAAACAAGTGTGTTTGTCACTAGTTCTAGAGCACTCTCAAGCCAAAAACAGGTCCCCAAAAATGATTTTAT
>NC_137675.1:60003220-60028220 GCF_963989245.1 Nansenia antarctica | reverse complement strand
ATTGGATGATTTGAGGCAGAAACAGACCCAGTGGGGAGATCCAGGAGTCTCCTAAAGCCACCCCCGCAAAGTTGCATTTCAGTGTGCCTTTCTCTACGGCCTAGGGAGAGACAAGACAAAGAACATCTCTATTAAAAATATGTAATTCATCACACACACACACACACACACACACACACACACACACACGGTGCAGTGAACAGTGTGGGTGGAGATTTTAGGAAGTGGACAATAACTTTGGCACCACAGCATTGGGTTCCTCTTATCTATCATACTTTACTCAGCACATGACAATGAATGTTATAGTCTTGAGATTTGAAAACCAAGTACCGAGCGCAGACATTTTTCATTGGTTCCATTCAAAGACCGTAGCTAGCCTTTCATTCTGAAGTTTACAAAAGCACAAAGATAGGAGACGCACACACACCTTCGTGAGTTCCAATGAGATAGCTGCTGCCATTTTCCCTCCATAAGACTCAGAGAATATGTAGAATGGGACCGTCTGTGGAGATAGTGACATTTTGTTCAAATATATCAAAGGTACCTATAAACTTTACTTAGTGGCGGTAATTCATATTTCATCCAATGGAATCCCCAAAAAGTATCAAACCGAGGTCCTGTTTAATCCTTAAAAAAATCAGAATTCAAACAGTCAAATACAGCTGATATGAGCATAGGCAGTGGATAGCTAAAGCAATAAGGTGGAAAATGTATTTTATGGGTCTGAAATGGGTGGGTGGGTGGGCGGTGGTGGTGGTGGGGGGCTAAAGCATACCTGGAACTCTGCACTCTTAGCGAAGAAGTGTTTGAGCAGGACCAGCATGTCTGAGGCCACCGTAGCCACGTTTGTGGCGTAGGCGTCTGGTGTGTCTGCGTAGCTGAAGCCCGTCCCTACTGGGTTGTCCACAAACAGCACACTGGCAGCCTGGACCTGCAGGCCAATCAAACAACATAGCACCTGTGTTCTATTTCCATGTCTAGTATAAAAGCAACCCCTGGCCCTCATCATCTGCACCAAATACTGTATCTATTCCATGATGGCAGACTGTGCTTGATAATGTGCCATCAGATTGATGCTAGTCATTTGTGTTGAGTATGGACTGGGTGTGTCAACAGGAGCAAAAGGTAACTTAGAGTTAACTGTTCTAGAGTGAATCACTTATCAGATAAGCTACCATGTGTAATATCTTTGAGAGATGTATACGCTTCTGTGCCCACTGCCCCAGACAGAAGTGTGTATTACCCAGTTGTTTTTTCTAGGCTGCAGGTCCCTGTCCAGGGGTCCAATCTCTTCAAAGTTCCCAAAGCCACTGCCCGATCCTCCTGGGCCACCCTGGGAAGACATGAACAATTGAGAGAATTTGGTTTTGTGGTAGCGCTGTCTGTCTTCTGCACCCTTGGCAGAGGGGATAAATCCTCATGACTGTTAATTCCCCCCCCTTAATTAACATATTTCTTTCCCAAAATACATTAGGAGAGTCGTGTCAGTTCCACCCACGATTCTATGGCTTCTAAAACAGAGCCACCGACCCCTCTACTTGTGAGTTGTGAGAAGAGGTGAGCCCACCTACCTGCAGCCACATCACAAGGGGCAGCTGGGTGTAGCTGGCTGACGGGTGGTCTGCGTAGTACAGCCACCAGAACATGTGCGCCCCGGCGCGTACATCCACGTAGCCCCACGACTCCTTGGCTTTCATCGGAGTCGAGAACCCTACGTATGAGAAATGGGGTTGAAATGTAAGGCTATGCACAACAACATTGACATTGTGTAGCGAAGCCCCTGTATAGGTGGTATTTGCTTGTCCTGATTAAGCGGCAAAGTTGGGTTGCCGTCCTCATCAGATCAGGACCACCACAGAAGACAAGGCGATGTTCCAGCCCCTGTCTAGCCCGTGATGATGACTTCCAGGTTGCGTCAAAGCAACTTTCGCTCTGACAAATAAAAGAGTTTAAAGGCGGCGAGAACTTGGCTAGTCGATAGGGAACTTAGCCATATTATTGTCGTAGCTAGCTTTCAAGTGAACTGAAATGTCAGTATGATTAGTTTCTCATGAGCCGAAGTAAGTCGAGCCTTTGTACATCTGTCATTGCGTGAGCTTAGAATTATAAGGTTCTATCTCAATTTTGGGTCAAAATTGAGTTTTTTACATAATCTGATCCATTAGGTGTTTATTAATGCCTGTGTGGTGTTATTTTAAAAATGTTGACATTTCTGAGTTAGTAATTCATCAAATACAAAGGTTCCATTTCACAAAACCTAATGGAATGTAAAAACTTTGACGCTCAATATCTCTGAACTACCCTAAACGGAGATAGAACCTTATAATTCTAAGCTCACGATTGGTCTCTCTCGCCTGTAGCCGTCCACAGTTTCCTATGTGGACATTCTCCACTGAACAGTTAAGTCTACCTCTGACATGACCATTTCCAGAAGCACATACCTGTTCCAATGACCACGACCAGCATCAGTACAACGCACATGCCTGTTGTTGTAGAACACCCCATATTATCCCCAAAAAATCTCAGTCTGACTGGCAGAACCAAATCACCAACTCGATGCTAACGCTTGTGTGTGTGAGCCAAGTGGGATCGTAAATCACATGATCAAAATGGTCAGCTGACCTCCAAGCCACAACTCTGTCAAAATAAAAGTCCAATAATAAAATGAAATGCATAATAATAATAATAATAATAATAATAATACAAAAAACTAATTATGCAGGATAGTGTGAAAAGGACACTTAGAAAAAAATAAAAGGATTTCTAAAGAAATATAGCTTTGTTCACAGTCATATCAGAACTCAGACATGGACACATCTTTAAACCTTTTCACTTGATCAAGAAGATCATAATTGAAATGAAGATTTCTCATTTCTCAAGTTGATTAAACATGCCTCAGCAACTTTCAGAACGTGAATGTATTATTGTTCAAAATAAATGTTATTTTAAAACAGTAACACTGTCAAAAAATGAAGTAGCATTGTTCATGTTGCCATGTAAGTCCACAAATACACTGCAACCAGTCTCAGTCCTACTGTTCACTGAGCAAGGCTATTTGAGTAAATTGTCCTGTAAATGCATGAAAGTGGTGTTGTTCAAAACGAATGAATGCACAATGCATGGTCGTTTTCAAACTCACTTTGTGAGTCTCTTTCAGGCACATTGCTGCCTCCCAAAGGTCGACGTGAGCATGACACCCATCATGCACAAGATGACCCAAATGAGAAGATTTACAAATTGATACTTTCATTTGACTCTCACACTGGACGTGTAGTGATGTTGTGTGGTGGAAAATAATGCCTACTAAGACATTTTACTTATTGATAAAGACCTTTAAGACTGAATTCACAAGTCACTAGACAGTCAGACTGTCTGGGCAGAACCAACACATTGACGACCTCAGCCTAGTAGACAATGAAACCAGTTTCTCTACTTGAAGCTTGACATTGGCTAGACAACAGACACATTTAAATTATTACAAAGACCTGATTGCTCTCTTTTCTCTTGACCTGCACCTAGATGGACTGCCATCTAGAGCAGTTTTGGACTTTTGTGTTTCCCCAGGCCCAGTACTCTAGGACCAGACTAAACCAGTTTGTGGCCAAAAATGTGTGTCTCTTTTCCACCTTTGTGTCTCAAGGAGAAAGTGGGGGTCGATTCCCCCCTAACCTCTTCTCAATCTGCACCACAGCCACTCCTTCTCATACAGGAAATGCCTGTGATTGGCCTATACCTCACCCGAGGGCGGGCTTGTTGCCTGAGTGTACCTGAGTGTATAAAATCCCCTGTATCGAGACTTTCTAGACTAGAGGAACCTTTGACTGTTTTTGATTGATTGATTGATTGAAAACTTTATTAGAAGATTTGCAGAAGTAGGTACATGAAAGTACATATTACATACAAGGTCAACTAACAGGATAAAAACCCAAGAAAGCCACTGGCTTATTTCAATTGGGGTCCTTGATTCTCAATTCATCGTTACATGTAAGACAGACAAACAAAACTAGTACTATCTACAAGATAATACAGACAAATAACTAGTACTATCTACAAGATAAACATACATCCATCATGGGAAGAACACAGTGGCGGGCGGTGCATTTCACACCTAGGCCTTCAGTGATGTCCGACACAGTCCTACCTGAATTATTCTACCTCTTAATACCATCATTATGACGCCATGGCTCTAGAAACTAGACAGAAACACAGTATAACCGGGCGTTGCATCACCTTAACATAATCAGACAAGTACAACAGAGTTATATTAATATTTCCGAAGCATTTTTAATCAATAAATCCGCATTTACAATGAAGAGTGTGATCTTTAAGATCGCTTCGCTTGGATACTGTCAAAACTTTTAAATAAAAGGCACTTTTAGTCAAGAAACGTGACAAAACAATTCAACAAGTCTTGAGTACTTTTACTGCACAGCTGATTCACGTGCGCCACCCACGTAATCTCCACATCTCTTGCAACCTGCAACAGACGCATCAAACATTTATTTTATCAGCCTATATTTGTCGTTTTAATTACCTATATATTAATTCGTTAATATTGAAACCTATATATTAATTCGTTAATATTGAAACGAAAATAAAATGAAATAACGAAATAAAATGACAAAAATATATACAAATAAAATAAAAAATTAAATGCTTTGTACTCACCAAAACAACTTCATTTGAAAACAAAATCCATCCTCCTTTCTTTCCTCAGGAATACTTCAATTACTCTGGTGTAGAGTTTATCTGTACGCTTCAGCTCCATCAATAAGTGCTTTTCAATTGACATGGAAGCTAATGCTGGGGTACCGCTCGTAGTTAGCGATCTGAAAGTGCCGGACAAACCCTTTTCCCCGCTGAGAAAGGCTCGCAAGAGTCGGGGTTGGCCGTTCTCTGATAATGTCTATCTTTTCCTGGAAAGTTCTTCTAGAAAATGGCGTTGTTTTAAGATCTGCCATCACATCTGCCTCTTCTCCCCCTTCCGCCATTGTAGCTGATTGCAGACGGTATAAAGATACGCAAATTACCTTGCTACGCATCTCAATAGTGCGTATCCAATCAAAAGACGTGCTGGGTGCTGACATCAGATTGAGCCTTCCAGCAGGCGCCGTTGTTGATTTTGCGCGCATCTACGTAGGTTTACTAGGAACGCCACTGGTTTTCTCGTTCCAACGTTAAGTTACAGGTCGAATTCGCGGCACCGTCTGTTGTGAAGGCGGGCAGATTTGGGAGCCCCCTAGCAACACATTTTGATTGGATAAAAGCTCTAACATAAAGGCCAGCCCTCCAAATCTCAATTGGAGACTGGAAGCAGCGCAACCAAGAGGAAAGCTATGAAATGAAGAGAATAGACTATGGGGAATCATTAATACATATTTGTGGAAAAAATATATTAAATAAAATGTATATTCTGATGATGTTTAGGCCAGCAGAGAAGGCCTTGCTGGCCCTGACGGCACACCACTGGAAGAACAATACAACAAAGCATAAGTTATGTACAGCGGGTAGGACAGGTGGGGACATACACCACAGGTGGGGGCGGGGGACAAAACACAAAGTATGTACAGTGGGTAGTTCAGGTCTTTTAATCTGATTTTTGATTTAGAGGGTCCAGTTACGGATTGCAGCCTCCTGTAAATGTTTTTTGAGAGTGGTTTTGAAGGTGGGCAGTGTTTTGCACTCCTTTAAGATTATAGGAAGGGCGTTCCACATTTTTACTGCATAGTTTGCAAACGAGTTTAACCCCTTGTTTGTGGTGCAACGCGGTTGAACGTGGTTCGTGGAGCTTCCTCTGGTATTGTATGTGTGGACGTTGTTCACTTTTTGGAAGTATGTTGACAGGTACTTGGGTGTCTTTGTGGTGTAGCGTATCTTGAAGACCAGGCCCAGTGCAAGCTGCTGCACTCTGTCAACTACTCGTAGCCAATCAAGGCTCAAAAAATGAGCAGCGGTTAGATGTGTCCTAGGGTTGAGGCCTAGCAGAAGCCTAACCAGTTTATTTTGGGCTGTCTGGAGTCTTGTTTTTTGGGCCTTTGTGGTTCTATAGTACCATGATGTTACGGCATAGTCGAAGTGACATTGAATGAGAGCTCCTGATAGGGTCCTCAGTGTGTTTTTACTGACAAGTGAGGATATCCTGTACAAGAATCTAGTTCTATGGTTCACTTTTTTGATTACTTTTGCTGCCATTTTATCTCCGGAAAGATTTGCCTCTAAGATGGAGCCCAGGTATGTAATATCCTCTTTTCTTGTGATATTAATGTTACCCACTTTTATTTTGAAATGTAAAGCCTTTCTGAGTTTAGATGGGGATCCGTATAGGATGGTTTCAGTTTTACCTAGGTGTATTGATAGTTTATTGTCAGCTAGCCAGATGCAGATTCTACTCAGTTCAGTGCTTAGCGCTTTTTCCACCTGCAATATGTCCCTGTCAGAGACCAGCAGAGCCGAGTCATCCGCGAACAGGAACAAATTGCAATCACATGCTGATGACATGTCATTCACATATATTAGGAACAGTAAAGGTCCCAATATGCTGGGAGGGGGGGGGGGACAGTGTTCCGTTCACACTAACCACCTGTTCCCTCCCCTCTAAGTAGGATTGCATCCAGCTCACCGATGTTCTATCGAACCCAATTGCTTTCAGTTTATCTAACAATATGTGGTGATCTACTGTGTCGAAGGCCTTCTGGAGGTCCAGCATGACCATGCCGCAGTACTTGCCCGAGTCCACCTCATGGTTGATGTGGTCGTTCAAATAGAGAAGGCATGTGTCAGTGGAATGGGATGTTCTGAATCCTGATTGAAATTCATTCATCAGATTTGTTTCGGTAAGGTACCTATCAACCTGTTCATAAACTATTTTTTCCATAAGTTTCGAGATGGAATTAAGAATAGAAACAGGTCGGTAGTTGCCTGGGTCTAATTTGCTTCCTTTTTTATACAGTGGGGTTACCCTTGCTATTTTAAAGTCAAGGGGGACGTGTCCCTGTTTGATGGAGAGGTTTATTATGTGGGTGATGATTGGGGTAATGGAGGCAGCTGAGTCTTTTAGAAATCTGGCTGGAATATTGTCATGGTCCGTGGCCTTTTCTGAGTGTAGAGCGCCCAGTTTTTTAAACACCTCATCGTTTGACACCATGAGTTTAAAATCATCTTTGCGTACACCCAGTTTATTGTAGAACGCACGGATGTGCTCTACACCATAACGCCCTGAGTGGGGTGGTAGATTGTTAACTAATTTAGTGGCTATGGTTGTAAAGAAAGTGTTTAAGCACTTAGCCACATCCAGCTTGTCTGTAAAGAGAGAATCTCCAGATTTTATGCTGTTTGTAGACCTGGTTTTGAGTTTTTGACTGCAACCTAGTTGGCTATTAAGTAGCTTCCAAAGGTCACGTGGTTTGTTTAAGTTTTCTTCGATTTTGTTATCGAGGTATTTTTTCTTAGCAGATTTTGTCATGGTAATTACCTGATTGCATAGTTTGTTGCATTGTTTTTTAATTTTCTCAAAGTGGGTTTTGAGATCTTCGTTTAAGTGTTTCACTAATTTTGATTTGCATTTTTGAACTTCAGAGCATTTTAGGTCTCTGACTTTCATAGCATTTAGAATGTCCGAATTCATCCATGGTTCCGGTTTGACTGTCACGCTTGATATGCTGTAAACTTTCCTCCTTTTGCAAAAGTAAATTAAATACCTTTTCCTATGCAATTTGAAACGAAGCAGGCTGCCTTTTTTGATTCTATATTTAGATCATATCTACGACAGTTGTCATACTCAAGACGAATATATTAGCAATCAGTTTCTTCAAAGAAGAGAGGAAGGATGGATGCATTTTTAAAAATTCTTTAATTTAAAGCATATTCCTTTCCGCACCGACAGGTGGCAGTACTCTAACAATACTTCAAAAACATTCTGTTCTCTTCCCCCAGCAC
This sequence comes from Nansenia antarctica, assembly GCF_963989245.1. Classification (NCBI taxonomy): domain Eukaryota; kingdom Metazoa; phylum Chordata; class Actinopteri; order Argentiniformes; family Microstomatidae; genus Nansenia; species Nansenia antarctica. Next base: position 60,020,285 of record NC_137675.1, on the reverse strand, counting down.
CACGCGCCAACACACGCAGCAGTTCATCCGCTCTGCAGTAATGGCAGCCTCCAGTACCAACACCATTCGGGTACGACTGTGTTTTGATTATCCACCGCCTGCTGTATCCGACTTTCGCATGTGTTGGGTACTCGTGGACTTAAATAAATGCCTAGTAGTTGCAGATCTAGCAAGCATTATCCGAAAGAAGTTCGACTACAGTCGCAGAAATATCTTGAACTTGTTCATTGAAGACTGCTACTTGCCCCATACAGAGAGCATCTACGTGGTGCGTGACAACGACAATATCAGGTGTGTTTCTGATCAAATACTGCAGTCTGATTCACTGTGATGATTATCCTTACTGCTGTGGTTATAGCAAACAACCCTTACACCGCACATAGAATGATGTGCATCCCACACAAGACAATGCTGCTCCTATGTTCGTCCCATGAATGAATGAATGAATGAATGAATGGACTTTATTGTCATTGCTACAGTACAGGTACCAAACAACGAAATTTAGGAGGGGTGGCTCCCCTGGTGTTAGGAAAGGAAAAAAAAAAAAACTTTTAGAAAAAGAAAAAAAATCACAAGAAGGTAAGGAGCTGGTTTACATAAATAAAGGCTATGTACACAATCCACTGTACTATACTGCACAGATAGTCAACTAGGGTTGTCATATTGCACAATAGTATTTTTTCACGTTATTTAATATATGTTCGTCCCATCCTGTGGTCTGTTAAAATTGCTATTCACTTTTCTACTCCTGCAGTGAGTTTCTGTCTGTGTCCTGTTGTATAGTGATTGAACAGCACTGGGTATTAACCTCGAGGTAAGAGAGTAACTGGAAGATCTCTGGTTTGATTCCCAGTGCTGAGGGGTGTTGTGGGCTGGTAACACCATGGGTATCTGATGTGCTCTTGTCTAAAGCACTTAACCCCTGAACTGCTCCATGTGGTGGGTAGTCAGCAGCTGACCCTGTGCTGTAGGTGTTATTTTGGTAAATGAAAGAATTTTAGATGGGAAAATAAAGATGTATTCTATTCTAGGGTTAAGGTGGACAGCACGACTCAGGTGAATGGCCTCGACACCTCCAGTGGAAACCCCAGAAAGAGAGGGAGAGACACTGGCAATGAGGAAACGGCAGAAAATGGGATGAGTGTGGAGCGGAAGAAAAAGAAGAAGAAAAGAAAGCACGAAGAGAGCGAGTCCAACCATGTTGCGCCAGCTGCAGACTCTGAGAGTAACACAACCAAGCAGAAAAAGAAGAAAGAAAAGAAAAAGAGGAAGATGGAGGAGAAGGAGGTGACTACCAAACAGACGGCCTCAACGAAAGAAGCCCCACCCACTGCAGCTCAGCCAGTCAAAAACACCAAGAAGGCTCCAGTGCCCACATCAGTATCTATTAATGGCAAAGCAAAGACACAAAATGTCTCCTCTACAGATTCTAGTGACAGCAGTAGTGAGTTTTACACCCCCCCACTAAAAACACTTCCCAAAACACCCTCTTCTACCTCTGCTGCCCCTGTGGCTTCCAAAGTCACTCCAAAGGGAAAAGTCACTGCCATGAAACCGCAGCCTCCGCCTTCATCATCGTCTGACTCATCAACCTCATCAGACGAGGCCTCAAGAGTGAAGCCTCCTCTCAAAAAGACTCATTTAACAAAGCCCTCCACCACCCCTACTAGCACCACACCCACAACGTCCAAAGTTGAGCAGAGAGACAAAACCACTCCGTCGAGGCTCCAACCCGGTCACCCTTCCCCTGTGCCCACCCCGTCCGCCCCTGCACAAAGACCCATAGCACTTGGGTCCACTCTGGCTGTGAAGAAGGGCTCGGAGAAGCCTGAGACCTCAGACTCAGACAGTAGTGAGGAGGAGATCACGCTGGTGATCAAACAACCGCTCCAGGGAACGGGGATGGGGATGGGGCTGGCCCGAGCTGTGGGTGACTCCAATTTGAGGGGCAGGGGAAGAGGGAGTCCCAGAGGTATGGAGAGGGAGAGGGGGAGGGGGAGGGGTCAAGGCCAGAGACTGGGTGAAGGTAGAGGGGGTACAGGTCCTCGGGGTGGAGGCAGAGGAGGGAGGGGGGAAGATGGAGGGGCACAGGGAGACCAGGGGTTCTATTTCAACTATGAGACAGGGCAGCAGCAGCAGCAGCAGCCGCCGCCGCCGCCGTCGTACCAGAGCGACTCACTGACCAACAACTCTGTGGTTCTCCGGGTAAGTAATTTGATAAGTCAGTCACAGTGTAATTGAATGTTTATTAATTATGAATGTTATAGACATACAATTGTCATTAGCTTCATAAAGCAATGGCTGGAAAGACGTGAAGATTAGACGTGAGCTAGATGATTATGTCGTTAACGTTTGAACTTAAAGATTGTAGGGGGCACCTGGGTGGCATAGCTGAATAAGGCGCATGCCACGTAATGACAGGATACCTGCATGTCATCGATCTATCCTGCATGTCACTGATCTAACATCCCTCTGTCATCCCTCCTCTCTCTATCTTCCTGTAAAAAATGTGTATGTATGGATTCGCATTATTTGAATACATTTTTGCTCTCTTTTTTGGTGTTGCTCTATGTAGAACCCAGCTGAGAGTGGCCCCAAACGGGACTATAGTGTCATGCCCCAACTAGCTTCTCCCCCGCCAGTGGGACAGAGGATCGCCTTTAAGGTAAGACAGCCATTTGGCTCTAGAGTACTGCCCAGATTATGTACTGTAGATCTGATAGCAATGCATCATAAGCTGCGTCACAAATTCCTCACTGTTTTCCTGAAGTGTAGACAGGTGCACACCACCACATGGATTTTAAAAGAATGGACTGGTGCAAGAGATATAGTGGAAACTCCCTTATGCCATGTGGGGGGAGTGAAGTGAAGTGCATACCTCATAAAAAAGGTGGAGAATACAGTACGGTATCTAGGAGGTAGTGGCTAGTGCTTGAATTGCGCTTCAGGGTATGTCTGTACAGATCTGTGTTGCTAGGGCGCTGCATGTCTCCATGTATCTCTCATTAACACCCTGTCCTGTTTATTCACAGCTGCTGGAGCTCACAGAGAATTACACACCAGAGGTGTCAGAGTATAAAGTAAGTATATATAGCAGAACGTGTGGCACGACTTCCCTCCTCAGTTTCTCACAGAAATTGCTGCCTGCTCACTGGTAGAAACATTTTCTTCTAACGATGTGTGGAGAAGCCATTCCCCCCAAATTATTGTCTGTAGCTTCATGTATTTGTGACAATAGATGTTTATATGCTACTACCGGTTGTAAGAGTAGCGAAATTGAATATACTGTAACTATTGCCATGTACTGATTTCTACACCAATCCTAGCTTGATTGCTGGTCTGCAGACTCAAGTGTTTTAATTCAATGTCAGATTATGAGATGCCGATACTGTCAATACAGTTCTTATTTTGATCCATCATCCAGCTTCTCAGACTTTTTATCATAACTTTTTTACTTTCTCTAGTGTTGTAGTTTGTTGTTTCATGATTGTCCTGATCATGTGAATGTTTCATGATTTTCCTCTCTCTCTCTCTCTCTCTCTCTCTCTCTCTCTCTCTCTCTCTCTCTCTCTCTCTCAGGAGGGGAGGATAATTAGTTTTGACTACAGCACTAAACAGATAGAGCTGCAGCTGCTCTCTGCATCTCAAGGTAATGACTAATGCATCAGGCCAGCCTCCTTGTCACCTGACTAGACTACAGTAGACTTCACTTGCATGGCTATCCATCCCAGGACACATTGTTTTCTCCCCTTGAACACTGGTCTAGGATCAGATTAATCTACTTTATTGCAAACCTTTACCATGAGCTAGACATTGAAACCTCTGACCCTGGACCATTTGCTTAACCTACATCAGCTCACTCATTCACTCATACAACTGGAAGACGTTAACACGATAGCGCCCTAGTGGACACCCAACACATCTCCCCTAACATACCTGTCTCTCCCTTAGGACATGTGGAGCCAGGCAAGTTTGACCTGGTCTACCAGAACGCCGATGGCTCTGAGAGTGTAGAGTACGCCGTTTCACGTGGGTCCCGGGTAAGTCATATTCCTGTGACTAATCTGATACACGACTTTGTTATGGTAATCACAAAAACAAATAAATCTGTGCTCTTTTTTTGGTGTCCCTTGAGTGACTCATTTCAGATCTAATTTCAACATAATTCAGGACATAAAATGGAACAACAATTGACACGTTCCACAGCCACAGCCACTGTAATTCCGCTTTAGGTAGAGCCGGTGGTTGTGTTGTCATTAGCCCTTTTTACACATAGTTCCCTGTAAATTACATGGAATCCCAACCTGAGACCGCCAGTGATTTTCTCTGTTCACACATGAGCTAAATGCCCTAAGATTCTCGTGTTGTGCCTTTACACACATGTTAATGGCATTCCCGGGTTTGCACAAGCTACTTGAATCACATTCAACTGGATGCAGAACTGGTATGTAGTAGACGTGAATTCGAACGAGACAGGCGTGTGAGACTGCCATATGAGGGGACGAGCGGCAGTTGCTATGGCCTTTGTTCAGGCACAGTTGAGTTTGTGTAAATGACATACGCAATAGTGATCATACCTCCGTTTTATATGTATTTATCATAACATTTTTCACATTCATTTAACAGGGAGTTAATTAACTCGTATTATGCATACCATCACCAAGTTCGCTCGCCAACTAAAGCACTTGATTACCGTTGATATCAACATACTATACTAGTACAAAAGTACAGTAAGGGAGAACTTGGTGAGGATGAGCATAATACGAGTTAACTCAATTAGACATATTGCTAGTAACTATAAACAGACGGAACAGCGCACACTGTGTTGTCGGCCTGAGTACGCACAGTTGAAGCGAGAGAGTGACTGGAAATTGCCGTCTGTACATTTTATTTCATTCTGGAAATTAGGGTTCTTTTGAGCCTGTCTGTCCATAATAATTATGGGAGGAGATTCCTCAAAGTCTTTAGTGTTTTAAGTTTAAGTTTCCAGTTTCTTGTTACATCCCATTATACAAGTATAACAGAGTAAAATTCTTAGTGGCTTTGTGAAATAAGATATAGACAGTATATAATATCATAGGCTATTCAGGGCTTGACATTAAGCTTTTTCAGGTACTTGTCCTTCGGACAAGTGAACTTATCTTTTACTTGTCCGAGAGCTCAAGTTACTTGTCCAAATCCAAAGATTTTGAAAAAGCAATAATATGAATAATAATATATTATACTCTCACCGGCCACTTCATTAGGTACACCTTTTCAACTGCTTGTTAACGCAAATATCTAATCAGCCAATCATGTGGCAGCAACTCAATGCATTTAGGCATGTAGACATGGTCAAGACGATCTGCTGAAGTTCAAACCAGCATCAGAATGGGAAATAAAGGTGATTTAAGTGACTTTGAACCTGGCATGGTTGTTGGTGCCAGACAGGCTGTTGCGTGATATTATAGTGTCAATATGGACCAAAATCTCTGAGGAATGTTTCCAGCACCGAATCTATGCCACAAAGAATTAAGGCAGTTCTGAAGGCAAAAGAGGGGGTCCAACCCCAAGGTGTGCCTAATGAAGTGGCCAGTGAGTGTATGTGTATGCAAATAACACATTTGACTACTATTGATTTGATAATGATGTATCCTTAATTTTCAAATGTATTCAATATTTTGTAATTATTTAAAAACGTAACCCCTAACCCTAACCCTTTTAGATAAAGGGATGAATATCTAGGAATATTTACAAAAAATGTTTGTAACTATAGTCTCTCCCCAATGGAAGCAATCTTATTTGCTAGCTTTTGGATAGTATCCTATATTCAAATTGAGAAATCTATAATTAGTGTCATTCTGAAGTTCGTATTGCGATGTGCTGGTCTTAAAACTTCAAACCTAAAATATACGATCGCATCGAACTACATGAAAATAAGCGGCATTGAGAAGAAGCGAATATGCGTTCACGTGAATGGCACTAGTGACAGGAGACCCACAACACTATGGCTGCGTTCGTAAACTCGCTCTGGAATCTGATCAGCACTCATGGAATGCCTTTTGTCCAATCACGTCTTTATGACGTTGAACGCAGTGTGCGCTCTGGCGCTCTGAGCGAATTTACGAACTATGACGATAACGAACTACGAGAGACTGAAATAGCGAGAATGAGGCGCGGCATCGCTTTGCGTGTAAAAAATGTTTACTATTCAGATCGGAAGGAGGAATTCAGGTTTGCAGATATTAATACATATTGATTTCTTTTTTTGTTTTGACTTGTCCATCGGACAACTGCAGGAGGAAGTCCACTTGTCCGAACATAAAATGTACTTGTCCCGGACAAGCGGACAAGCCTTAATGTCGAGCCCTGCTATTTTTTACTTGTTCAATGTTGTTTTGGTCCATTTATGAAGTGTGATCACCCGCTATTCAGTAAGCACGCCTCTAGCACGAACTGTATTACACTGTTTCGACATGCTAATGCTCTCTTTTGTCCCTCAATGCGTTTGTTAACACCCGTCCCCCCCTCTTTGAGTGCAGCCATTCATTGTCTAGTGATCCCCTTTTTAATTGTTGAGGTGAAAGAGAGGGCATTGGAATACTTCAGGGGGTTAAAAAAAAAAACAGCTGCATGTGCGGAATGTGGTTGTTGTGTTTTGGTTGCCATACAGATTGCTTTGTGACATGACGTCATTCCTAATATAATTTGAATTCTATTTTGTTTTCTTTCTGCAGGTGACAGAGCGTTGGGACTCTCTGCTGGAACCCAGGCTCATCTTGGAGAATTGAATAGGTCATCATGGGTCGACTTGGTTTGGCTAGACTAGTGCTAATCAGTCAGTTATTCTTTCAGTGAATGTATCCCTACATCCCTACACTGAACTGATTCTCTACCCTCCTCCCTGAAGCATGGACTCCCCCATCCTGGATTTAAAAGCATTGGATTTCTGTGAGAATATAGGCTAGAGGGAGTTTCCACTATATTTCTTACATCAACCCACTTCTTTTAAATCCACAAAGGAGAGTGACTGAGTAAACACTTTTGGGGGTTGAGCACTAGTCTCACTCTGTTCTACTCCTTATTCCAGTTAACTTATTCATGATCGGGATTGTGGAGAACCACAGGGAGCTGATTGACCTGAGTTCCTGTTTGGAACATGTTTAATGTTTAATGCTATTGTATTGTGAAGGGGAGGGTGTGGTAGATTGATCACTGTCTCTTGATCTAAGGATCTGAAATGATGGTTTTTATGTTGTTGTTTTTTTTACATTGGTATAAATGTGAATTTCCTGTCCTAAATAAATACTTTTCTTTGTTCACTGTGGCGTCTTTTAATAATCAAAGTAAATGTGGGATTTTAAGATAAACTTGTTCTGATATTGGGTATTTGTTTAGGGTAACATTCAATAACTGCCAATAACTCATGAGTCAGTAAACTGTATGTCTACCACGCTTGTATAGTGCTATTGAGGGAAAATACCATGGCCTACTACTGCATGCGTTTTATTCATTTTTAAATTGACATGATGAACATGAGACACTTTTTACTTTAACAGTCTCTATTCAATCAATCAAATATGATTATGAAACCGTTACCCAACCAGGTAAATAGATTCGGGTCCTATAGCATCTTATAAAATGTCATATAATACACACCTGACACTTTAAGATTGCGGACCTGATGCTTACGTAAAGGTTTTTTTTTCCCAATGGTGAATCGTCGCCATAGTTTCTACCCCCATCACACCCATCAGTGGTCCTTCCCGTTCTGGAGGTGATGCTGCTGATGTCACACCACCACCCGAGCCAGGCGGCGGAGAACGGGAAGGATGGCGACTACCGGACGGATTCCCACGGAGTCCGTGTAATGTTGTCTCTTACAGACAAACCGAACACGACGATGGAAGGACATGTATTCCCCGACCAAGAACAGCTTCTACAATTTCTGAAAAAGCTAAAGGAGGTGTTCGATGTCTGTGACGAGGATGCAGACGGCTACATTCGGGTCGAACACTTCGTGGACCTCGGTCTTCAGTTCGGGCAAGGAGATGAGGTAATTAAAGGTCTTCTCTGGAACATGATCGTGGTAGATGAAAGAGCCCTGATTTATCTCTGTTGAAACTGTTCTTCGTTTTTATTCGGACACAAGCCGGTGTGTGTGTGCGTGCGTGCGTGTGTGTGCGTGTGCGTGTGTGTGTGTGTGTATGTGCGCGCTGGCTCTTATTCGAAAAGAATCAATATCATCATCAATGGGTCAAACAGGTTCATCGGACAAAAGCAGCTGGTCAGTGTTGTTCTAATGTTTTCCTGTAAAATGTCGTATTGATATTCATCGACATGAATATTCCGTTTTATGTTAAGTGATTTTTGTTGAGAAAAAAAAAGACGTTTTAATTATCACTGACGTCAACAAGTCTGTATGAACCCGTCAACCGCCCACAGGTGACCAGTCAGGAGATTTATCCTATGTTTTGAAATTGGGCTTTTATATTGGTCTTTTGTAGCCTGCGACCAAACGTATTTGGGTCCTTTTATCACTACAATAAGATTACACACGTGCGTAATTACTCTGTATTTTTTACAATTATTCTCAAATGATAAATGTCATAGCCTACTCCAGTTTAGAATTGAAAATATGGCGCCTGTGTTTCTCTCCTCGCTAGGCTGCCACAGTATTTGCCACAATTGATGTGATGTGTTGATGACACCTGAGGTGTTGTAAACTACCTGTCAGCCTCAGGATGTCATGTCACAGTTGCCTACATTCTTGATAAATGCTTTGTGTATCTTTCCCCTGAGGGAGCCATCTCAGACCTGCAGCTCTATCTCTATGGGCTGGCACACATACATCACATCTCTATGACTCAAGCTGCTTTACTAAATGTGTTTGTTTGGGTATACTTTGCTACATGCTAATGAGCAACATTTACCACACAGGGTAAACAAAAACAGGACACAGCATGACAGAAAGCGAGGGGGTGTCGGTACTCAGAGTAAGACTTGTATGTACCGGTATGTTTTCAGTCACAAATGCCATGCTTGGTTCTCCATATATCGTGGAACTTTCCCCCTTAGTATGATATTTAAGTATGATATTTACATGACTAACCCCATTGCTCAGCAGTGAGAGCTCTTTGCATAACAAACAAGTATGTCCTTCATGGCAATTAACCTATATTATCCTTCTTGGAAAATATATTCTCTAGTAAAGGTTTATGATAAATGGATACAGTATACTTGTGCCATATTGTACTGTAAGCATCAACAGTGCCTTATACAGAGATATCTATTCTGAATCCATTGGATTATAGATACCTACAGTATGATCTCATATCATAGGTAAGGAGAATTAAACTGATAAGATACATTGGTATCAGTGTTGTTTAAGCTTTCAAATGGCTTTCATCTTGGTATTAATGAAGGCTGTGTTAGGATGGCTGTGCCTCTTGTGCATACTACTGAAAATGATGGGTTGAACTTGCATTGTTTTCCCCCTTGATGATGTGGATATACATAGCCTCCATTTATAGGCCTATCACATGCAGTATCTAGAGCATGACTAGACAAACCTCCCTCATTATCACCCGTCCTCTGATATACTGTCCCAGTCTCCTTCTCCCATTAGTCAGGTTTTTAAAGTGGGACAAACACTCACTGTTTGTCAGGCGACCTTAATTCGAACGGTCGCTCATCGGGCCGACATTGTTTGTTTATAATTGCTCACTCTCCCGCCATGCTTCGCCAGGATGGGGATTTTGCAGGTCGTTAGGCTTGTATGAAGGCCTGCACAGCACAGGCACTGGGAACCAAACGCTAAAAATAACAGTGCTGCTAAGAACGCTTCATTTCCTCTCTTCTCTGCTCCTCTTTGCTCTTGTTTCCGAGGTCTGTCTCCATGGCAATCGTTGCTTCCTTGGGTGGAGCAGCAGGTTGGTAACCGAGGGTCCTGCCTCCCCCTGCTAAGGGCAGCCAATGAGGCTGTTTTTTTGGGCATTAATGGTGATGTTTTCTCTGTAGGAAAATATGAAGTGCGCGGCTTGTCATTTGCGATACAGCCTCTGTCTTCAGTGCTGCTGAGTTTAATCATAAGGTACACAAGAAGGACTATTATTTATTAACTTTCATCTTCCTCTGACTGACTGGATCCCTCTCTACTGTTGATCAGACAGAGAAAGATGGTTTCCGTTCAGGACGACAGATAGGCCAGAGATTATACAGTACATATTATTAGAAGATACTCAACTCCGTTGGTTGGCCCTCCATTTGGCACAGACAGCTTGGGTTTTTCGTTTGTCCTTCTTTACACATCCAATCTAATCTAGTAAGGAAGGTCTGAGTTTGTGCCTCTCTCTCTCCCTCTCTCTCTCTCTCTCTCTCTCTCTCTCTCTCTCTCTCTCTCCTCTCTCTCTCTCTCTCTCTCTCTCTCTCTCTCTCTCTCTCTCTCTCTCTCTCTCCTTCTCTCTCTCTCTCCTTCTCTCTCTCTCTCTCTCTCTCTCTCTCTCTCTCTTTCATGTTTGGACGTACTGTAGCGTGGTGCTTCTTAAGTGTGACAACTGCTTCCTGCGTCTCAGTATCCAAAATGACACCCCTGCATGCCAGATTTAGAATGAGAACCATGGTTAATGAGACAGTTGACGTCATAAACATCCAGATCCCTGAGGAGGTAGCTATGTCTGCAATCTGAAGACCAATGGATCTATCAGTGGAAAAACCCTGATGAAGGCTGCAGGCTGAAATGCTTTGGTTTTAACAACAAACCCTTTTTTTAGCCACTTCTATTGTCCTCCAAGAGTTGCTGAATTTCCATTTCCTCTACTCCTCAGATTTACAGGGATGCCAAGGGGGTGGAGCTAGGGGTTGGTTTGGAATTGGGCCAATGAAACAACTGGAGCAGTCGGCTCCCATGTGGACTTCCTGGTTTCTTTATGACATAAACGGTCGATCCTGCTTTATCTCATTCTAGTCACTCTGTAGTCGAAACAAAGTCCCCTTGCACATGAAACACTCACTTTGTCACTCATCCATGATGGCCCTAGCTAGTCAATTATTCCCCACTCTTCCGATCTGCCACTCACCCCTGTGATTAGATCTAAATGACCTTGTCTCCCTGATATGTTAATGGAAAGTGGATGGGGAAACATCCACAGACAAAAAATACACATTTACACTTTGTTACTGTTGATTCAATTAACAACATAATCCCTCCATTCATCATGAATGTATAGAGTCTGTGTGAAACCACATCTACCATTAGTGAAAAACAAATTAGAAATGCTGTTACCCATTCCTTCACTTTTGGATGGTCCATTGTGGAATGTCCTGGCTTGAGATCTGCATTTAAACATGTTTAAGATGATACCGAAATTTAGAGTCTTGCACACATCTCAGTCTTGCTTCAAAGGCTATTTAGGATTGCCCGTTTCCGTTTGGCTGTTAATGTTCCAATCTATTTCGCAGTGCAAATCATAACATGGGTCTCCAAATTAAGCCATTGTTGTGAGTGTTGAAGTGTTGTGAGTTGTGGCGTAGCACAGCACATTAGTGCTGCAGCCTCTTATTGCCCCTCATATTGGTCCCATTGGGCCTTTCTGCCACCCCTCTTCTGTGTCTTCTTTGGTGGGACAGACTCCGCAACCGAGTTGCACAACATTGTAGAACATGTTCAATTCATATGGTTTCAATCAGTTACATGTTTGTGTAAAAAAAAAACGAGAAGAAGCACTGGCATTTAGCATCACTACTGCCCAGATGCTAAATGCTAACAGGGAGCAAGTTTACAGTTGAAAGCCAGTTATTTGAGTTGGTGAGTTGGTGTAGAAGCTTAGGATGATCATTAGCTGTCTAATTACAGAGAACATCTGAGTTTCATTGGGATAAAGCCTGCGTGCCTTTCTGACACCAGTGTGTTTGTACGCGTTTGATGTTTAATGCATGAAGGAGTGCAGTATTAAGCCGCCGCACAGCATGTTGACATCTCCATTTAAGCCTCTCTGATAAGGTGTCGCTGAGCCTTGCTGTACTGAAGCCTCTCTTTTGTGTGTGTGTGTGTGTGTGTTTGTGTGTGTGTGGTGTTTGATGACATTTAGCAGGTGGATATGGAGATGTGGTCTCTATGCTTAGCTCTTAGGTTAAGCCTATCTCATTCAGCCTTACCGTTGGCACATGAACACTCTACTTCAATCAGTTTTTTTATAGCCATGCCATGGTTGTGTTAGTGTTTATATCACCTGCTCTGGAGTAGTAGAGGGAAACCGAAGTCGCCTTGTTGTAGGCTTTGACACATGTGACACATTTTCCAACGAAAAGAGACGTCTGGTCAACATGGTTTAACAGGTTTAACATGGTTTAAAGGCCATAAACACACTCTGACGTCAACAGGGTTCCCTCAGGGGAGGCCGTGCCCAAGAAATCGAAGTGTCACCATCAGCGTATCCTCCCCCCTCTGTGATGATGGAGGGTGAGGGCAGGCCTGGTTTTCTTTGATCCTTTGATTTTGATGAAGAAAGTTTGACAAGAGACAAATGCCATCTGAGTGATACGTTCATCATTGATCCCTGATGCTTCTATGGTACATGTTACCCTCTATGACATCATTCGTTCCGCCTCCTCTATTGATGTGTTCATTCTCGACACTCTGCCACTTCATTTGATGTCTTTTTCTTCCTTTCTTTTTTTCTCTACCTCTCTACTTCTTCTTCTTCAAGTCTCTCTTGCGTTTTATTTCATGCTACACTTAGGGATGCACCGAAATGAAAATTCTTGGCCGAGACCGAAGCCGAATTTAAGGAAACACTTGGCCGAATACCGAATACCGAATACCGAATGTGTATCGGCAGTTTTTAATTTTTATCATTGCATAAACTAAATACATTTTGCTTTTTATTCATGCTTCTCAAAGAAAGAAACAAATAACTTTTATATATAACTTATTATAACTAATTATCGTGGGATTTAATCTCTACTGCTTTCCAGGGTTCAAGTTAATGATATTCATGATTTGTCTCTACATAGGCTTCAGAAAGTATTTAGACCCCTTCACTTTTTTCACATTTTTGAATAGATTTGCCATCAATCCACACACAGTACCCCATAATCTAAGTAAAAACGTTTTTTAATGTTTGCAAATGTATTAAAATGTAAATACAGAAATACCTCATGTACATAAGTATTCAGACCCTTTGTCACTCTTAAAATTAGGTCACATGCTAAATGTCTTCAACAAGTCATTCAACAAGTTGAATTGAGTCCACCTGAGTGTAAGGATAATAGTTCATGTTATTTCAGAATGAATATCTTTTGTTTTTATAGTCTCTGGTTTGCATAGAAACCACCGCATGATACAGCTGCATGTCATAAACTCGTGTAGAACAGCTGGGAGTCTGAATATGTTTTCAACAAGGCAACAACTCTGCTTCTCACTCCAATTTTAAATTGAGCTACGACTGCTAAGCTAACTAGCTAGATGAGTGTAAGGTTGCGTTCGTAAAGTCGCTCTGAGAGCGCTGGAGCGCACACTGGGCCCGACGTCATAGAGAAACCGAGTCATTTGATTGGACGAGAGGCATTCCACGAGTGCTGATCGGATTTCCTGAGTGAATTTACGAACGCAGCCAGTTTTGAAAGCGCGTCGCCTTGCGCCGTGCGCCTGTTGAGAGTTATATTTAATTGTATTGCGTCATCAAAACACGGCCACTATTCGGTGGTTAACATTCGGTGTTTTCACACATTCGGGCGAATACCGAATGTGCTTTATTTTGCGATATTCGGCCGAATACATTCGGTGGCCGAATGTTCGGTGCATCCCTAGCTACACTACCTGCCCTCTAAGCCTCTCTTGCGTGGCGTTGAGGTTATTTCAGTTGTATTGAAAGGGGGTTAGAATTGAGTTCTATGAATCCCATTTGAATGGATTAGGCTATCTCAGGCTTTTCACCTGTCACTGTCCAACCTTGACTTCAGCGAACTAGGCCTGCTGTTACAGTCCAGCACAGCTTCTATGTGTATGCTGTAAGAAATGAACATAACACTGTTTATAAAGCACCTTATCATGAATTGCGCTTAAAGGCTTCATTCTGGACCCCACCCTCTCATTCGATCCCCACGTCAGTTCTATTGTCAAGACATCCTACTTCCACCTCCGAAACATTGCAAAAATCAGACACTGCCTCTCCCCGCCCGCTGCTGAATCCCTCATCCACGCCTTCATCTCCTCCCGCCTTGACTACTGCAACTCCCTACTCACCGGCATCACCTCCCGCTCCCTCCATAGACTCCAGATGGTCCAAAACTCTGCAGCACGCCTCCTCTCAAACACCCGCTCCCGTGACCACATCACTCCTGTCCTCCACTCTCTCCACTGGTTCCCCATCAAAGAACGTATCCAATTCAAAGTCCTCATCCTCACATACAAAGCCCTCCATAGCCTGGCCTCCCCTTACCTGACTGACCTCCTTCTCCCCCACCGCCCTACCCGTACCCTCCGATCCTCATCCATTGTTCCCCTCACTGTCCCACCCTCAAAACTCAAAGGCTTCGGTCACCGTGCCTTTTCACGAGCTGCACCCCGCCTCTGGAACTCTCTCCCTCAACCACTCAGAGACTCACCCTCACTCCTCACTTTTAAATCCCACCTCAAAACCTACCTGTTCTCCCATGCCTATAGCCTCCCCTACCCCTAGCCATCTCCCCCATCCCGGCCACCCCCCCCCCGCCCCCCCCCTGGACACGCATACAACCTCCCCTACCCCTACCCATCTCCCCTAACCCTGCCACCCCCCTGATATGCATACAGCCTCCCCTACCCCTAACCACCTCCCCTGTCCCTACCACCACCCCCCCCCTCCCCGTTCGCTGACTCTGTGTTCCATGTGTCCATGTTGCTTGTTGGTTTTGTGTTTTCCGTATCTCCTATATTGTCAGCGTCTTTGAGCCTCGGAAAAGCGCTATATAAATGTAATGAATTATTATTATTATTATTATTATTATTATTAAAGAGGTCACTAAAACCTGTTTACTTACTTACTAGTCATACTTAGCCTACTAGTAGTGAGTTAGTAACATTGAATGATGTGTGAAACAGTTGAGTACCATAGAACGATTGTGATCGTTGTAATCCAAACATAAAAAAAAAGTGATATGATGTATGTGTGAGACTTTGGGGGTTTAGGGAGGGGAAGGGTGTGTGTGAGAAGGCTTTGGGGGGGGTGAAGAGGCTGCAAGTGTGCGTGCCGGTTGATGAGCTTGGAAAGCGAGGTGTGCTCTGAGATGATGATTAAGATGTTAATCAGCAAGGCAGTGAGTCACGGTGAGAGAGGGGTGAAGACACGGAGGAGAGAGATGGAAAAAAAAAATAGAGAGGTAGAGCTGGGGACTGAGCGCCTCTCAGCATCCCTCCTTCTCTTTGGCATTCTCACCCTCCCCTGCTTTCTCACCCTCCTCCTCCCTTCCTCTCCTTTTCCCCTCGTTCTTCCCCTTCTCACTCTCCTCTGCCTCACTTTGTCCTTTATCCTCTCCACCCTTTTTTTTCCCGGACATCTCCTCCTCCTTCCCTCCTCGACCTTTACTATTAACCTCCACGCTCCTTCCTCCCTCCCTCCCTCCCTCTTTCCTTTCCTCCTCCTCTTCCACCATTCTTCTCTCCTGCTTCTTAGTCTCTGTATGTGTGTGGTTGGCTTGTCACAGTGAACAGTATGAATGTGTTCTTATTGCATTGGAGAGAACACGTGCCAGTCAGGACCCTCAATGACACGTTTGTGAGCATGTGCCCTGTAATGACTCTCTCTCTCTCCCATACACACACACACACACACGCACACGCACACACACACACACACACACACACACACACACACACACACACACACATAAACTCGCTTGATCTTTCTCCCTCCTCACTTGCTCTCTGCTCTCTCTCTGTCTCTCTCTCTCTGTCTCTCTCTCTCTGTCTCTCTCTCTCTCTCTCTCTCTGTCTCTCTCTCTCTGTCTCTCTCTCTCTGTCTCTCTCTCTCTCTGTCTCTCTCTCTCTGTCTCTCTCTCTCTCTGTCTCTCTCTCTCTGTCTTTCTCCCTATCTCTCTCTCTCTCTCTCTCTCTCTCTCCAGCCCCCCCACCCCCCCCGGCTACCCCCCTCTAAGCTCTCTACATGGTAGCCTTGGAGATCACAATCCAAAAGCACTCTGGGTAAAAAAGCTTGTTCACTCCTCTGTTATGGATTTCAATGACATTGTCCCTCACTCCCACAACATCGTACCAAAAACACTCCAACTGCTGAGAACACCATTGATTCCAAAGGCCACTTTCTCTGACATAATAGCGAATTTCTATTGTTGTTGCATGTGATTAGTGTCTTCGTTTCAACTGGCCTCATTTGATAGGATCCGGAGTGCAGTGCATTGGATGCGTATAGCTGCATTTTTACATAAAGGATTCGTTGACACAGATATCCCTAAATATGGTCATGATATAGAAAGCGGTATTTTGCCACGGAACTAACTTATGTCTTGTCTTTTTTTTTTTTTTTTTTTGAGTGGGGCAGTCCCACTCATGTTTTTCATTTTATTGGACAGATTCAGTGAAGACAGACAGGAAAGTAGGAGAAGAAGGGAGAGAGGGCAGTCAGCAGGGCATGGGCCAGATTCGAACCCATGCCGACATGAGATATGTGTGCACTGTAGACAGCGGTGCTAGACCACTGGACCACCCCAGGCCACAGCTTATGTCTTGTCTTGATAGCATCTTTCTGCTTATTGGTTGAAACTGCTGGGGCTAAACCCTCTGTGTCTGTGACTCTGGAGAGAGGTATTTTGGGGGATTTGGGGGATAGTGTAATATCCAGTTTGTACTGATATGTATATTTATCCAGTTTGTACTTGCCTACGCTGCATTATAGATTGCCTTCAGCATATTAGCATCAGCTGCAGCAAGGGCCCGGCGGTGAATTTTTCATGGTTCTTACATAACCATGATTCTCTACCTACATGCTTGTTTGTGTGTGTGTGTGTATGTGTGTGTTTGTGTGTGTCATCTAAATATTAACCAAGCTGCAGCAGAGGGCTAAAAATGGTAACACAATTAGACCATGACAGT
>NC_137675.1:59983220-59990720 GCF_963989245.1 Nansenia antarctica | reverse complement strand
GTCCTATGGACAGATACTCCAGTCTCTGCTGTGGAACTCTGCAGCTCCTCCAGGGTTACCTTTGGTCTCTGTGCTGCCTCTCTGATTAATGCCCCCCTTGCCCGGTCCGTGAGTTTTGGTGGGCGGCCCTCTCTTGGCAGGTTTGTTGTGGTGCCATGTTCTTTCCATTTGATTATGATGGATTTGATGGTGCTCCTGGGGATCATCAAAGATTTGGATTTTTTTTTATAACCCAACCCTGACTTGTACTTCTCAACAACTTTGTCTCGGACTTGTTTGGAGAGTTCCTTGGTCTTCATGGCAGTGTTTGGTTGGTGGTGCCTCTTGCTTAGGTGTTGCAGCCTCTGGGGCCTTTCAGAAAAGGTGTGTATATACTGACAGATCATGTGACACTTAGATTGCATACAAGTGGACTTCATTTCACTAATTATGTGACTTCTGAAGGTAATTGGTTGCACCAGAAGTTTTTAGGGGCTTCATAACAAAGGGGGTGAATACATATGCACATGCCAATTTTCAGTTCTTTATTTTTTTAATTCTTTTTTTATATACTGTATATATTTCTCATTTCATTTAAAAACTAACACTATTTTGTGCAGATTAACAAATAAAATTCTGATTAAAAAAATGTTTAAATTACAGGTTGTAATGTAATAAAATACCGTAGGTAAAAAGCCAAGGGGGGTGAATACTTTTGCAAGGCACTGTGTGTGTGTGTGTGTGTGTGTGTGTGTGTGTGTGTGTGTGTGTGTGTGTGTGTGTGTGTGTGTGTGTTTGTGTGTTTGAGAAAGAACAGCAACATTCCCATAATAATTCCCGTAGTTGTGTTGACTGCCCCCCCCCCCTCTCTCTCTCTCTCTCTCTCTCTCTCTCTTTATGTCTCTCTGTTTCTGTCTCTCTCTGTGTCTCTTTCTCTGTCCTTCATTGTCATTGGAGTTCAGCTGGGGGCGGGCTCACCTAACTGATAGAATGTCATTGGGCCACTGTGCTCATGACAGAGAGCTTCAGTCTGTTTGTGACAACCTTCAACTTTTTGTACAGCTTCTCTCTCATCTGTCTTCCTCCCTCTATGTCTTTGTTTCATACTCTGAGTCCAACTATA
This sequence comes from Nansenia antarctica, assembly GCF_963989245.1. Classification (NCBI taxonomy): domain Eukaryota; kingdom Metazoa; phylum Chordata; class Actinopteri; order Argentiniformes; family Microstomatidae; genus Nansenia; species Nansenia antarctica. Next base: position 59,989,618 of record NC_137675.1, on the reverse strand, counting down.
TTCAACCTTACGGGCCTTGAGGGATGAAAGGAGTTTGACACGTTTACCTGTGGCACCTTTGTGCAGTTATTTGTGTTAAGCACAGTTGCATAATTCTGCCACAGGTGGCGCAAGTGGCCCCCTCCCCTCCATAATGGCTTCAAACCATGCTTAAACCAAAGAGTGAGATGAGAGACAGGTGTAGCAGTGAGTGTTTGTAGCCAGTTAGCTAGCTAGCATCAAAGATGCACCCAAACCCAGCAACCAATGTAAGTACTACAGTTTCACTCAAAACCCTCTCTCATTGTGAAAGTGTCATTTCTGATGATTTCACTTTGTGTGTTTTAGGTTTTTAAGTAAGGCTATCTGCACACCCAAGGAGGTTTTGCAGGTGCATAGGGGGGGAGGATGTAAGGGCTGAGGAGGGAAAACCTCTCCTGTCATGAGGTAGAGAAATAGGACATGCAAAAAAAACCTGTCTTACAGATTCACTGTGTTTGGGACTGTGTGTACCTGGAGACTCCTTTCTGCCTTTTTGAACTGGCTGAATTTGAGAATGTGTGTTGGCAAGGACCAGGTTACTCACTGTGTATAGCATGTATGTAGGTGGAGGGCTCCTCTCCATGTGTGTACAAATGAGTGAACTGTGTGAATGGATATAAGGGGGACTGTGTGTGGAATGTGAGATAATTTCTACTCACTTTCGGGTGTGTTGAGGTTTTCAGTTTCCATGAAACCTCAGCACATCCCACGTGAGGCTTTAATGTCTGTTTTCAGACAATGAGCCTGTGTCAGTGGTTTTTCCACTCTAGCAGACTACAGTACTACAGTACTCTACCTGCGACACTCACTGAGAGGCTGCGCTCCATTGAGCTTGGACTCACGTCTCTGCAGCAGCCGCTGTATCCGACCATAGGGGCACGTTGAGGATGACTGGTTTCACTGAAAGTGACCTTTCTACAAGTAGAGGATCACACTCTACTGAACTTTGCATGTAGTCTGGGAACTTGTCCCATTACGCATCCAGTACAGTTGAACTGTGACCAGGCTTCACTCCACCAGACTTGAATAATCCCAGTACCAGGAACCATTGGTGGACTGCACTTATATATCACCTTTATCCAAAGCGCTTTACAGCGGCCTCTCATTCACCCATCCACACACACAATCACACACCAATGGCGGCAAGCTACCAATCAAGGCGCCGACCCGCTCACTGGGGGTCACATTTGGGGTTCAGTGTCTTGCCCAAGGACACTTCGACATGTGGCCAGCCGGGGCTTGAACCGCCGATCTGCCAACCTTGCGATCATTAGACGGCGGCTCTACCTCCTGCGCCACAGCCGCCCCATTGCCGCCCCAGCGTCATTGACAATGGCTGAATCTTCAGTCACGATGATGGATTGATCTTGGTCAATCATGTCACTCATCCCAGATCCTCTGGATAACTTCTTAGAAGACCCAGATCTCTGCTTTGAGACCCCCTAAAGCCAGGGTCGTGTTCAGTAGGCTCAGGATTTGAAGGTTTTCTCCTGTTGGCTCCTTCTGACCCACAACCTTGATTGCCCCTATGACAGTGACAGATGTCCCATCGACGCCACATGCTTCCCCACAGGGGAAATCTAGACCTGTTTGTTTGCCACAGGGGCCCGGCATAGGTCTGACGTGACACTGCAGATCATTTCAGGACTGTGTTGTGGTATTGTCTTGCCGAACCTTGAGACTTAGTTCAACCATGAGTGCCCTTTCCCTGTTTGGTCATGCCTTATCACAGATTTGAACGTATCCATGTACTCTCCATCATCTGAGATATTTCCTCCGGCCCCATGAAATATGCAACAAGGCTGCTTAATGTCCATGGAAATGAACCATGGTGGAAAATTCTATGCGTGGCGTTCCGCATCACAATTTGCATTTCCGCTTCTTTCTTGAAAATGATGGTTAATTACAGTATTATAATTACTATGGGGAAATGTGCCATGTGCCGTTTTGGAGTTTTCCACCATGGCTTCGGGTAATGATGGGTTGAAAGTTAGTTTGTTTGGTTTGTGTGGCAATGCCAGTTTCAAGACTGGGTGCGGGGTGTTCACTATTTCTCTCTCCTTCTCTCTCTTCCTTTTGTTCGGTCTCTCTCTCTCTCTCATCCTGCCGCCTGGACCCTTTGAAGTTTCCATCACACCTCTTGAACTTGGAGAAAAGACGGTTGTTTATTTCTTTGTTTACCCTGAGGTGTGTGTGTGTGTGGGGGGGCGGGGCGCCCGCCCGCTCGCCCTCCATCAGACCACACACTGCAAATGCCCCCCTAGCACTGAGAGTTTGATTAAATATCTGAAGTTGTTTGTTTACTGTTGTCCTTGCCTCTGAGCTCCTTGATAACTGGAATTCATGTACTCTAAATCTGATAGAGATGGAGAGAGATTGGATTAAATGAAGAGAGGGGGAGAGCCAGAGAGGGGGAAAAAAGAGAAGAGCACAAAGGAATTGGTGCCTTAGTGCTTCTGTGTCTGAATGAATGAATGTGTTTCCATTGGCGTGGTGTTTGTGTATCCCGACACCAGGATGGCGGTAGTGGGATGGGCTGACATATCTGTCCTACAATAACACAAACACAGGCGTTCCTCATCCCCTTTCCATCACTGTTTATGGGTGGGTCTGGACTGTGACAGAGAGACTACCATTGTTGCATCAGCTGTGTGTGTGTGTGTGTGTGTGTGTGTGTGTGTGTGTGTGTGAATGAGAGAGAGAAAATATTCCTGATCCTCCCTCCTGAGTGCTGCAGTGCCTGAGCTGAAGGCTTTTCCTACTATTGATTTATCTGCAGCCAAGTGCCTCTCCTTTCCCCCAAAAAACGACCCGCTTCTCTCATCTCCCCCCCACCCTCTCTTCCCTCCCTCCCTTCTTCTTCTTCCCTCCACCCTCCTCTTCTCCTCCCAAAGCCTTCTCTCAGTGGTTAGGAACACTCCTTACGTCCTCTCCTCCTCCGTCCTCCACACGTGTCCTGCTGAAAAGGCATTGGAGGATGAACATCTAGGTTCCTCCCCTTTACATATTCTCCTCCAATGGTTTTTGAGGACAAAGCGGAGTGGAGGATTCAAGGTCAATTGAGAAGATTGCCAATTTCGGGTCAAAATGAAAAACTGTGTCTTTCGGCGACTATCACACTGGCTCAACCCCACAGTGTCACACACGGAAAGAAGGAGTTTATTAGAAAGGACCGGAACGGTGTCATATTTCATCCTAAATTGTCCTGATTTTCACCTGTTAGTTTGGCTCCGTCTTGTGTGGATTGAATATTGAGCGATGTGACGCCTGGTTCTTAACTTCCCATCTCAATGAATGAATGAATGAATGAATGAATGGTCTTTATTGTCATTAATACAGTACAGGTAGCATACAACGAAATTTGGGAGGGGGGGCTCCCCTGGTGCTTGGAAAAAAGACTAAAAACAAGAAGGGAAAAGAGCTGGTATACATAAATAAAGGCTATGTACACTATCCACTATACTATACTACTATACTATACAATAAAACACTGTGCTGTACTCTATGCTATAAATATCCTAACATTTCCTTCTGAACCTTATGTACACAAGGGTTGTCATATTGTATAGTATTGTTGCACATTCATTTAAAGTGTCGCAGTTTGCAGGTTTGAAATGTTCACAGTTGCATTTCAATATTGCACTTATGTTTACAATCTAGTAGCTGCCATCAAATTGTCTAGATTGTCCAGGGCCTAGAACCTAGGTCTTTGCTGTGTTCAGGGCCTGAATGGCCCTAGGGTAGAAGCTGAGCTTCAGTCTATTTGTCCGTGCGAACATGGTCCTGAACCGCCTGCCTGAGCGCAGCCGAACAAAGTGTTCATTCCCAGGGTGGGATGGGTCCCTGGAGATCTTGGAGGCCTTCCTGAGGCAGCGTGTGTTGTACAGCTCTTCGCCGATGATTTTCTGGGCCGATCTCACGACTCTCTGTAGCGCTTTCCTCTCTGCGGCTGTGCAGCTGGAGAACCACACGCAAATGCAGTAGGTGAGGATGCTCTCCACTGTGCAGCGGTAGAAGGTCACAAGCAGCTCCTGTCTGAGGTGGTATTTCCTGAGGACTCTCAGGAAGTAGAGCCGCTGTTGTGCCTTCTTGATGATGGCTGCTGTGTTGGCCCTCCAGGACAGGTCCTCCTGTATGTGCACCCCCAGGAATCGGGGAGTTGAGACTCTCTCCACGCTCCCTCCATCGACGAGCAGGGGCTGGACCTCAGATTTTTTCCTCCTGAAGTCAACGATGATTTCCTGGGTCTTTGACTGGTTCAGCAGCAGGTTGTTAACCTTGCACAGCTTGCCCAGCTGCTCCACCTCATCCCTGTACACCGCCTCGTCCCCCCCCGAGATGCAGCCCACCACGGTGGTGTCGTCTGCAAACTTTATGATGGAGTTGCTGGGGTGGACGGGGGTGAAGTCGTAGGTGTAGAGGTTGTAGAGGATGGGGCTTAGCACGCAGCCCTGGGGGGACCCAGTGCTGAGTCTGAGGGCTGTGGAGGTGTGGGAGCCCACCCGCACCCTCTGGGGGCGGTCAGACAGGAAGTCCTTGATCCATGCGCAGATAGAGTGTGATAGTCCCAGGTCTAGTAGTTTGGTCACTAGCCTGTCTGGAAGGATAGTGTTGAAAGCAGAGCTGAAGTCCACAAAGAGCAGTCTCGCGACTCGCGTAGCTGTTCCCCCTCTCCAGGTGGGATAGAGTGGCGTGGAGAGTCGTCGCGATGGCGTCCTCTGTGGACCTGTGGGCTCTGTAGGCGAACTGGTATGGATCCAGGTTGGGCGGGAGGCATGTGACTATGTGGGCCCGGACCAGTTTCTCGAAGCACTTCATGATGATTGGTGTGAGTGCCACCGGGCGGTAGTCGTTTAGGCAGCTCACCGTGCTTTTCTTCGGGACTGGGATGATTGTTGAGGTTTTCAGGCAGGGTGGGATAGTGGCCTGGGACAGGGACTGGTTGAAGATGTTGGTGAAAACCCCGGCCAGCTGGTCGGCGCAGTCCCTCAGCATCCGTCCCAGGACGCCGTCCGGCCCTGAGGCTTTTCTGGGGTCCACCGCCTTCAGCACGCGTCTCACTTCATGCTCTGTGAGGGTGAGGCTGCTGAGAGCTGGAGAGAGTGGTGTTTGTGTTGTGGTTACCTCCGTTCGCCCCTCGTCGAACCGGGCGTAGAAGGAGTTCAGCTCTTCCGCCAGCAGGGGGTCGCCCTCAGCGGCTGTGAGCCTGTTGGCTCTGAAGTTTGTCATGTGCTGAACCCCCTGCCACACCCGCCTGGAGTCGTTGCTCAGGAAGCATTCCTCAATCTTCTCTCTGTGGTCTGCCTTGGCCTCCCGGATGCCACGGTTTAGGTTAGCCCTGGTGGTGTTGTACAGCAGTTTGTCCTTCGCTGAGAAGGCGTTGTTCCTCTCCTTGAGAAGTTGTCGGACCTTCTCAGTCATCCATGGCTTCGTGTTGGGGTAGACCCGAACACGTTTGTCCACGGTGGCTGAGTTGGTGCAGTTCACTATGTGGTTCAGAACCGACGACGTGAACTGTTCCAGGTCCTCATGCTCATATTCCTGCCATGAGGTGTCATTCAGGCAGATCTGCAGTGGAGCGGACCCTGCTGGCCAGGTTCTGACAGTCTTAGTGGTGATGGGAGCACTTTTCCTCATGGGAGTGTAGGCTGGGATCAGGAGGATGGACACGTGGTCAGACATGCCTAGATGAGCTAGCGGTCTAGCTTTGTAGGCAAGCTTGATGTTGGCTCAAGTTAGGGCAGATAAGATGGCGATAACAGACAACATCCTTTATCTTTCAGCGATGTTCTAGAATGATAGAAGGGTTGTCTTATCTGATCTGTGTGTTTGAACAGTACTGTGCCCTTCTGCCTAACAGTATCTAGATCACATTAAGTCTCTTCTCTAACCATCTTATCAGTTACAGTATCTGACACACCGGCCTTTAGAACGTCCTCCCTGACTCCATGTACAGCTGTACAGACAGTCATGTCTTCAATGTCATTAACTCCAATGGGCGTGGCCTTGAACACGTATCTTTTTATTGGTCAATCTGTGGGTATATTAAAATATATTAGTCTGTTGAATTAATTGGCAAGATGTGCCGGTCATAAGAACGCGCCCTTGAATTCCATAATTGTTTTCTCCTAATAAGCTGGTGGTTTTGGATCCCATTCGTCCTGTGTGATCTCGCTAGACATTCCCTGCGTTTGTGATGCAAACAGAGGAGGAGTTCCACAGTCTGAGGAGAACAGAGAGCGATGGCTAACTGGTAGACTAACTAAAGATCCAGACGCTTTGGTCTCTCAGCTGCCCTGTGGACCCGTCGCCGGGAGGAGAAGCTCTTTCCTTTTAATGGTCATTTGTTTACTTCGCGGCTTCACTCTTTCAATGGA